>NW_005878208.1:0-7895 GCF_000147115.1 Myotis lucifugus | reverse complement strand
CCCCTAGGTTCAATATAGTCATAAAATACTTTATTCCCTCTTGCTTGGCCACCTTTTAAGCCTTTGGTAACAGGCATCTAATGCCTGAGAAAGTTCATTGTACTGGTGATATGAAGAATGTCTTTACCTTGTTAGAGGTCATGCACAAAGCTGGTAGGTTTGTTTGGAAGTTTACCTATAGCTAAATACCTAGTTCCAGACCAGGGTGTCCCATGGTTCTTCATAGTGGCCCTTGTTTGCTAGGAGCCTACCTACCTATAAGATGGAAATGTCTGTTTCCCTTTCACACCAAAATGTCCTTCAGATCCTCAATTTTGCCTCTGTGGTGGTCACCTTCTTGGTGTCTATCTGTGTGCATATGTAAATTTCCTAATCACAGCTTACATTTTTATGATAAATGCAGGGAGCTTCTTTTATAGGGCTTAAAACTCATGACAAGCATGCAATAAAAGTATGAAATGAACATCTTATTCCAAGAGGATTATAGACAAGAGGACTAGTTGACACGAATACATGTTGGAAATGATCCAGACAAGAAGAAAATTGAATACATTTCCTAGGTAATGCCCAAACATTGCTTATTTTATGCTACTGAAAAACATGAAAATTATATATTGAACTGTCTCTTACACAAAGAATTACCATGGTATAATATTGACATCCCTTTGGCTTGTATTTCTTGGAACATGAAGTTGAAAGCATTCCTTCAACATTTATTGACATCTACTCTGTGCCAGATACTATACTATATGCTGGGGACAGAATAGCTGTGGACACTGCCCTATAGGCATTCATAAAGGATAGTGAAGCCATTTCTGATTTGCCAAGAAACCACAGAAGGGAGAATAACCAAGTCAACATAACATAGTTAAGGAAATGCTCATAGAGGCAATGACAAGCCAGCTGAGTATGAAAGGGAAAATAAGATTTATGGGGCAGATAAGGGTAAGAAAGACATTCCATGCAGAAAAATCAACTAGTCAAAGCCAGTAGAGTGGAAAAATATGGCAAATTCAGCAACAATGTTAGTTCATTATGACTGAAACTTAGGCGAGTGAGGAAGAGGATGTTGGTAAAATAGTTTGGGTTTATGTCATGCAAGGTCTTGGATGCCTTGCTAAGGAATTTTGGGGTTATCGTGAAGGAGTTATGGAACAATTTTTGAGATAAAAAATGAAAAGGATGTGTGTTTTTTATTGAATTTATTGGGGTCACATTGGGGTCACAAAACCATACAGGGTTCCAGTATACAAGTCAACATCATCTGCACACCCATCATGTGCCCATTGCCCTAAGCAAAGTCCCCATTCTCCCCACCTTTGCCCACATCCACTTACCCCTCACCCACTTTCTCTCTGGCTATCACCACATCGTTGTCTAAATCCATGTTTTATATATATATATATATATATTTGCCTACTCCCTTCATCATCTTCCATCCAGTCCCCCAACACTCCTCCCCTCTGACAGCTGTCAGTATCTATCTATATAAAACCCTAATGTGCAAATCAACCAAAAGGCAGAATGACCAGCGGAATGACCAGTCGCCACGATGTGCACTGACCACCAGGGGGCAGATGCTCAACACAGGAGCTGCCTCCAGCCCACAGGCCTGGGCTGGTGGTGGCACCAGGGGATGGGGCTGGCAAGCAGGCAGTGCCAGGCCAGCCAAGGTGGGTGTGAGCGAGGGCCCCAATCATCCCACCGGTCACTCCACAGATTGGCCTTGATCGCCGGCCAGGCCTAGGAACCCTATCTGTGCATGAATTTTGTGCACCGGGCCTCTAGTGTTTTTATAATAGAAATAGCAGTTGTGTGCCTGTTATAGAAGACAGAGTGGTGGGGTGACTCAAGAAGCTGAGAGGTTATTTCAGTAGTCTAGGAAGGCACTGAGAAGGGCCTAGATCAGCCATGGGCAAACTATGGCCCGCGGCCTTGATCCGGCCCGTTTGAAATGAATAAAACTAAAAAAAAAAAAAGACCGTACCCTTTTATGTAATGATGTTTACTTTGAATTTATATTAGTTCACACAAACACTCCATCCATGCTTTTGTTCCGGGCCTCCGGTCCAGTTTAAGAACCCATTGTGGCCCTCGAGTCAAAAAGTTTGCCCACCCCTGGCCTAGATGCTAGGTATGGTCGTGGAATTGGAGAAGAGGAGACAGAGGCAGGAGATAATTAAGTTGTTGAGTTATCAGGGTCTGGAGAATTGGTGGATGGTACAGAAGGATGGAGAGGTCAGAATCCAGAAGGATGCCTAGCATTTTTGCTTGAGCAATTTGGTAGATAAACTGACCATTAACTAAGATACATTGAGGGTTAAATATTTTAATTATTGGATACATAAAAGTTTTGGTGCCTAAAGAAAATATATTTGAAGAATTTAGAAAAAAACTGTTCTGAAGTTCAAGAGTGAGGTTACTGGTAGGTGATAATTGAATACATGAAAGTAAATAAGAATGACTGATGATTTAAACCATGCAACACTTATATTTAGGGAATAATCCCAAAACAAGATTGAGAAGGCAACATTCCAGGTGTAGCCAAAGGGGAAACCAGGAGATTTTGGTGTTACAGATGGTGGTGGTGTTCAACAAGGAGGGCCAAATGCCTCAGCTCTCCTAAGTTGCACACGTGACCACCTTCCACATCTGACCTCTGATAACAGTTTAGACCTCTAGATTTCCCTACACTGAAGTCCAACTTCACTTGGACCAGAATTGTCCAGACACCCTTAGACTTATTACCATTCCTCTGAACTTTGGACTTTGGCCAAAACCTCAGTAAAGAAATCTGCAGGCTATCCCACAATAAAGACTCCACCTTTCAAGGTCCACTTGATTTTTCCATTTCCCATCAAGGAACTCACCCAGCAGTGATGTTTCTGTAAACCAATGGCTCTCAAAGTTTTGTCCCAGGACCAGCAGTTTCTGTATCTCTGATTGAAAATACACTAATTCTTAGGGCCCATTCCAAACCTATTGATAAGAAACTCTGGGGATGGGAAGCAGCAATCTTTGTTCTAATAGCCATCCAGGTGATTTTGGTGCCCACTCAAGTTTAAGAGCCACAAAAAAAGATGATAGTTGTATCCTTCTATCAAGGTTGGGGAACATCCAGCCCACGGGCTATATAAGGCCTGAGAAATCATTTGGTCTGGCTTTGCCAAGGCATTAGGAGTGAGTTAATTAAATGTTTGACCAAATATAGCAGGCAAATTTTTAAGTTGATAATCTTGTATGGCGCGAGAATGATGTTATAAATATCCAAAAGGCTCTTGGCAGAAAAAAGTTTCCCCACCCCTGTAACATTGCAGATTCCCTAAAAACAATGTGCTTAGAATCTGTCTTTGATAATGCATAGATAAAGTCTGAAATAAAAAGAGTCTGATGTTTTCTGCTTAAATTACATTATATTTCAATCATAGATGATATCTAGAGCGTAATCTATACAATGAGTATTTCCAAGTCTTTGGTCCTTATTATTAGTTAAATAGAGGGGAGGGAATTGGCAGAAAGTAGGGTGGCTGGCTGTTCAAATAATTTTTAAAGGAACAGTAACTAAATGCCAAATTTGTGTAATGGAAATCTTCTTTATCTTTTGACACGATGATGATTATAATAGGCTCTAATGTTTCTATATTTTACAGTAAAGCATATAATCTACATGAAATAATTTGAAATAATTGGACAAAAATTTTTTTTATCTATTAGTATACAACCCTATCCTACAAGGGACTTGAAGCAGCATAAAGAAAATACATATTAAAATAGTATACTAAAATGTAATGTTCCTACAAGATGCTACTTTTAGCACAGAAAGAGGCCCTGGATGTTTCCTCCTGTGCCAGACACTAACCTTTTAGCTGCTAGGCAGCTGGTAGGTGAACCAGAAGAGGAACCATAGTAACAGACAGGCATTTGGTAAGGGCAGTGACTATCAATCACCTGAGCTGATTCCCATGTTACCTGAAGGAAATATTAAGATAATAAAAATTACCTGTCATTAAATTGTCACAATTCATTAAGAAGAGATTAGTCATGCTGTCCATTTGTGTGCACCTGACCATCCTCACTGTCGTTTCCTTCCTGTCTTCTGTCCAGAAGACCCCATGCCTGAACCAACCTACTTGACTCAACAGCCTTAAAATTTTCATCCAGCACTAACTCTGTTATTTTTATCAAATAGGGATTATTTAACCATATGTCTCTATTATACATTTTTAAATTCTGGTTTTTCCATTCTCGCCAATCAGTCTCCAAGTCCTTGTACCTGATACATAATATGCAACATTAGTATTTACTGAAAGAATGGAAGCATGGAAAGGTGGGAGACAAGCTAAGTGATCTGAGTTGTGGTCTGACCACCACATTAACAGATTTTTAAAATTTTAAGTGAGTTAATTCATTTCCCTAAACCTCCGTTTTCTCACTTCTAAAATACAGATATATACAGGGCCTCATTATTCTCAGCCTTCACTAACCTGTATTAAATGAGAAAAGAGAACAGGAAACTAACTACCTGTCTGGAAATTTCACAGGCCTAATCAGTGTCTGCTACACTCTTCTGAAGTTTCTGGAAAATGTTGGTGGAGGCTCCATTTCAAGTGAGCAGAAGTTGATTTATGATTTAGTCCAAAGGCCATGAGAAACTCAAGAGTCTAAATTGCTGTTTCCTTGAAATGATCCTGTTCCGGTGAACTCAGATGAAATGAGCCAAAAGCAGGCTCTCAGAGAAACCCTGGTGAAGCAAAACTGCTGATTCTCCCAAGCCTCCAACGTGCCCCTGATAAATCTGCTGACGCCACCCGAACCAGCGCCTCTCACAAGGTTAACAAGAGCCCCATCACCAGCAAGGAAGATGTAAAAGTCTCTCCTGACCTAACTTCTGGAAGCTACCGCACGTCATTTTTCTATCAGTCTTTGAAAACAGACCCAGCCTGATGTCACACCCTGTGTCAACCTCCAGTTGTCACTTCAGGGCTTAGAATTTAGTTTATGGCTTTTAGAGACTTTCAGATGATGCCAAAGAGTCAAGGGTATTTTGAGGCCTCCACTGAAGGAGGGCAGGCTGTTTGTCCTTAGGGGAGCAATCAATAATAATCAGCATTTCTTGAGAACTAAATGCCCTGCAATAGCTGTACTTTACATGAAACATCTCATTTAAACTCACACTCAAAGTGACTAGCTTACAGTAGAGGAAACAGGCTTAGAGAGAACTCAAAATGCATAACTTCCGAAAGATTCTCAATGGACTTAACCCAATCAAAGCAGTTGCTATCCAGAAAGGAAAGTGTCAGGTATTGTGGAATCCAATGTAAAATGCAAGTGAAGCTTTTGTCACTCCTTTCTTTTCTTTTCGGTGAGATCACATTTTGCCAACTATTCAGCAGAGGTTAGCAAACATTTTAGGAGTGTTTGCCGAAGAGGTATCACATTATTCAGAGTGAATAAAGAAAGAAGCCAGGAGTTACCAATGCAGTGTGAACTCTCAAGAGAGATGGGAAGTGGGAAAGTGGACTTTCAGGAAAAAGGAAATGCAGTGGGGAAATTATCCCAAGCAGGGAGGTAGTGGTAAAAATTGTAAAATCGTTAAGAAACAGGTATTAAATAGACACATCCTTAGAGAAGTCCTGAGACTTTTGACAACCAAACTACATCTGGGAGAGAATTAGGGGAAAATAAAATAGTGATGCGATATTAAGATCAGGACTTAATCACCTACAAAATGGAAAAAGTAGCCCTTCACTTACTGAGGATGACTTATAAGAGGGGTGTCATGCCTCTGTGGTAGGTCACACTCATTGATGATATGCCATACGTGCCTGGTCCATGTTCTTCTGCTCACCCTCTGGTTTCAACTTTTGATGTTCTCATGAGTCAGGAGAGGGGCTTCCACAGGTTTAGAAGAAGCAATGTGCTTCTTTGTGAGAAGAGGCAACTCTCCTCTCGTGAAAGATTTGAGTAAACCTGGAAGGGAGGCCTCTGAGCTGCTCAGAAGGTTGCACTTGGGCCGTGCTAGTGTAGATTGTAAACATATTCCTGATCCCCTGGGTATTCTGAAAAGAACTTTAGCTGTGACAGAGGCAGCTTTGAGAAAGTTCAGTGAATGCTTTGTGAGATGCCAACTCGGAAACAAAGGAGGACAAGGATGGGGAGCAAAGGGGAAAGAGAACAATTATGCCGGCTCTGCCAAGTTAGCACAATGAGACCATCAAAAGCTGAAGCCAGAGGCTGAGCAGAAGAACATGGACAGGATATCAAAATCCGGTTTCTGATTTTGGAAGAGAGCAGGCAGAGGCATAGGCAGGTTTATGAATGGAGCTGGCAAATGGGAGGCACCAAATCAGCACAGTGTGTGTGCAAGCTCAATTTAATGACCAAATCCAAAGTCAAAAGGAAACTGATACTTTGCCCTTGATCCTTTACATGGACCCATTTTCTCCAGAAAAGCACATTATTAGGATCCAGTAAACATCCAGTCTTTTATTTCTAGCACCCATTCACCTACAATCACCCTTCCCTTACTTTCATGTTTCTGGTTATCTATTGCCACATAATGACCCATGCTGAACTGCATCCAATAACTATTTCATTATGGTCACAGATTCTGTGGGTCACAAATATAGCAGGGCACTGTAGGAATGGTTTGTGTCTACTGTTATGCCCAGATTTCAAGATTCCCAAGAAACCACATCAGGGAGCCAGCCAATCCGATGCAAAAGCATAAGAATCTGTATTTCAAGCTAGCTCGGCTCCCGTCCACCAGACTCACCGACACAACGGCAAACCAAGTGGCTGAGAGAGCGAACCCCGCCTAGAGTCTGGTTATATAGGGGGGGTTGGAGTAAGGGGAGGAGAAAGGACTGTGCTTTGCCGATTGGCCAGGCGCAAGCCGGGTCTTGTTCTATGGCGCGCACTTCCCTTGATTGTCATTGGTTAGTTTAAAATCCCGGGCGTGGCCAGCAGAGGCCTGGGCTTCCGGGAAGAAGGCCGCACGTGGCCCCAACATGGAGGATACAGGCAAGATGGAGGGCATAGCCCTCGCCCTTTCATCTACACCATGATGTCTAGAGCCTCACTTGAGAAGACTCAGTGGGCTGAGGGTGACGGCTGGGGGCTGGAATTATCTGCAGCTTCTTCACTCACATACCTGGTGCCTTGTCTGGATGACTCCAACGGGTCTTAGTGGGAACTGTTGATCCACCTGGGGCCTCTCATGTACCTGGACTTCCTCACAGCATGGTGACTTTAGGGTAGTAAGTAGTGGCACAGACATCCAAAAGCAGGTGTTTCAGCAAATAAGTTAGAAGCAACTTGGTCTAGCATTGAAGTGATATGTGTCATTCCATTGTACTCTATGGATCAAAGCAGTTATGGGCCTTCCCAGATTCAAGAGGAGGGAACAAAGTGTATGGAAGAATTTGTGGCCATGTTTTAAAATTGCCCCTCTCCTCTTCTTGGTCATCTCTCTCCTGCCCTGCCACTGCATGACAAGGTTTTGACTCTTCTCTAGACAACTTGTTCTCCTGGACATATCTAGATATGCACCTCCTACATTCTTCCTCAGGCACAGTTTTGGCTATTGAATTTCCAAAAACTATGAACAAATGGTCTCTGGGCATGCAGGACTTGGGCTGGCCTCATGGTATCTACGCTAAGTTTACTTAGCTAAGTCTGTGTGTGCATTATCTTATTGGATCCTTATAACAGCTCCTTGATAAAGGTATAATTATTTCTTCATTTAAAAAGTGAGGGAGCGGAAGCTTGGGGAGATTCAGCGGTTGGTCGAAGTTTCCACAGCTAAGCAAATAAGTTCTGGGTAGAACCACACTTTAACCTAGTCTTAATCACCATGTCATATGCCTCTCTCACCAGTGCTGTTCAATGAATTC
>NW_005878207.1:0-7895 GCF_000147115.1 Myotis lucifugus | reverse complement strand
GCTGGCCCAGTTCCACTTCCTGAGGCGGCTGCTGCTGGTGCACGGCACTGTCCTACGTGCGAGTGTGCAAGTTCCTGCACTACTTCGTTTACAAGACGCTGGCCAGCATGATGGTCCAGATCTGGTTCGCTTTCTACAGCGGCTTCTCTGCCCAGGTGCGCTGGAGGGAACAGCCCTTTGGGGATTCTCTGGGATGCTGGGCCCTTCTCCTGGCTTCCAGGAGGGCGGCAGGCTCGCGCACACTCTCCAGGGTCCTCTGGGGTCCTCTGGGGTCCTCTGGGGCAGGGCTGGCCTGAGGTCGCAGGGCAATGCGACCTTCTCCCTGGCTGCATTCATACAAGTATAGAGTCCGGATAGAGGACTCTATACTTGATCACTCCTGCCCAGCTGAGTGCCCAGCAGTTCCAGGGATATTTGACAGATCTGAGCTGTGAAGCCAGGCAGGGCAGCTACTCCAAAGGTAGATCTTTCTAGGGGAGACAGAATGAGCTTGAGCCCCAGAGAAGAGAATATTGTGGGAGCTGGGTTTCTGGCTTCAAGACTCAACAGTAGCACAGTGAGGAGCAGATGTGCCCGGAGCCTGGGAAGAGTCACAGAGAGATGATTTCCTGTGTGTAAGGACGCCGTCTGAAGATAGATGGCCGTGATAGGGAATAGCTCCCTGTCACGGATACCAAGGCTTTGAGAGGGAGCTTTACAGAGGCACCTGGATAACTTGTATGTTGTTTGTTTTACTGTTTTGTCTCTAGATATTTTATTCTTTTAGATGCTGCTGTACATGGAATTGTTTTCTTAATGCCCTCTGGGGATGGCTCATTGCTGGTGTGCAGAAACACAGATGATTTTTTTGGGATGTTGATCTGTGCCCTGTACATTTGCTGAATTCCTTTATTGGCTCCAGGAGATTTCTGGCGGATCCTTTGGGATTTTCTGCATGTCATCTGAAAATAGAGATCGTTTTCCTTCTTCCTCTCCATGTGGACGCCTTTTATTTCCCTTCCTTACCTACTTGCTCTGGCTGGAACGCCCAGTGAGACGGAGAGGGCTGGCATCCTGGTCTTGTTCCTGAGCTTAGTGAGGACAGTGTTCTGTCTTCCTACATTTGTTAACTAGAATTCTTCTGTAGGAAGAACCAACCATTCCTTCTCCCTCATTTATTTATGAAATTATTTATTTTTATTATTTTTTTAGATATATATATATATTTTTTAAATATATTTTATTGATTTTTCACAGAGAGGAAGGGAGAGAGATAGAGAGTTAGAAACATTGATGAGAAAGGATCATTGATCAGCTGCCTCCTGCACACCTCCTACTGGGGATGTGCCCGCATCCAAGGTACATGCCCTTGGCCGGAATCGAACCTGGGACCTTTCAGTCCTCAGGCTGATGCTCTATCCACTGAGCCAAACCGGTTAGGGCTTTATATATATATATATATATATATATATATATATATATATATATATTAAATATATTTTATTGATTTTTTACAGAGAGGAAGGGAGAGGGATAGAGAGTTAGAAACATCGATGAGAGAGAAACATCGACCAGCTGCCTCCTGCACATCTTCCACTGGGGGTGTGCCCGCATCCAAGGTACATGCCCTTGGCCGGAATCGAACCTGGGACCCTTCAGTCCGCAGGCTGGTGCTCTATCCACTGAGCAAAACCGGTTACGGCATTTAGATATATTTTTATTGATTTCAGAGGGGAAGTGAGAGGGAGAGAGAGATAGAAACATCAATGATAACAGAGAATCATTGATCAGCTGCCTTCTGCAGGCCCCCAACTGGGGATTGAGCCCACAACCCTTGACCAGAATCGAACCTGGGACCCTTCAGTCCACAGGCCGATGCTCTATCCACTGAGCCAAACTGGCTAGGGCTGAAATTATTCATTTTTATCAGTATGGACCCATGGACATTTATTTGATTGTATGTTTTATTGCTCCATTGATCCCCGATGTGTCTTTTTGACATGGCCTGCTTCTCTCTGAGCATATCTTCACTTTCTGGCACTACAAGAGGTTCCAGGCTCATTCTGTTTTTTCTTTGCCCCAACCCTGGAATCAGGCACTCCCATAAGGAGCGCTGGTCCTTCTCATTAGAGAATGGTAGTGAGACACCAAGAGCGAAGTGCTTGGTGTCTCATTGCTGCTGGGGTGCTATTCCGCTCTCAGCAGACAGAGCTAGGAAATGTACACATACCATCCCATGGATAGACGCACATCTCTATGTCTTTCTCTAGTTCTATGTCTGTCTATTTTTTTTAAAAATCCTCACCCAAGGATATTTTTTCATTGATTTTTAGAGAGTAGAAGAGAGGGGGAAAGACAGAGAGAAATATTGATGTGAGAGAAACACATCGATTGGTTGCCTCCTGCATGCGCCTTGACCAGGGCCCCAGGCTGGGAGGAACTTGCAACCACGGTATGTGCCCTTGACCAGAATCTAACCTGGGATCCTTTGGTCCGCAGGCCGATGCTCCATTCACTGAGCCAAACCAGCTTGAGCTATGTCTGTCTATCTATCATCTATCTTGTGTGTACTAAAACACTATGAGTTACCCTGACCAGTTTGGCTCAGTGGCTAGAGCGTCGGCCTGTGGACTGAAGAGTCCCAGGTTTGATTCTGGTCAAGAGCATGTACCTTGGTTGCGGGCACATCGGGGGGTGGGGGGGGTGGGTGTGTGTGCAGGAGGCAGCTGATGGATGTTTCTCTCTCTCTCATTGATGTTTCTAACTCTCTATCCCTCTCCCTTCCTCTCTGTAAAAAATCAATAAAATATATTTTTAAAAAAACCACTATGAGCTCCCACTGATGTCTCTGATTCCAGGCCCACAGAACAAGGCTCAGCTTAGCCTTTTCCAGGTGCTCATTAATGACTCTTGTCCAGCCGTGAAAAACTTGAGTCTTGTAAAATGATTGATCATTACTTATTTGCTCACTCGAAGAATGCACATAAAATGGTTTTTGGAATGGAAACCCATATCCTTTTTTTTTTTTTTTTTTTTTAAATATATTTTATTGATTTTTTACAGAGAGGAAGGGAGAGAAATAGTCAGAAACATCGATCAGCTGCCTCCTGCACATCTCCCACCGGCGATGTGCCCGCAACCCAGGTACATGCCCTTGAACGGAATCGAACCCGGGATACTTATTTGCTCACTCGAAGAATGCACATAAAATGGTTTTTGGAATGGAAACCCATATCCTTTTTTTAAAAAAAATATATTTTATTGATTTTTTACAGAGAAGAAGGGAGAGGGATAGAGAGTTAGAAACATTGATGAGAGAGATCAATCAGCTGCCTCCTGCACGCCCCCTACTGGGTATGTGCCCGCAACCAAGGTACATGCCCTTGACCGGAATCGAACCTGGAACCCTTGAGTCCGCAGGCCGACGCTCTATCCACTGAGCCAAACCGGTTCGGCCCCATGTCCTTTTTTAAAAAATATATATTTTTTATTGATTTCAGAGAGGTAGAGAGAGATAGAAACAGCAATGATGAGAGAATCATTGATCAGCTGCATCCTGCATGCCCCCTACTGGGAGTTGAACCCACAACCCAGGCATGTGCCCTTGACCAGAATAGAACCCAGGACCCTGCAGTCCACAGGCAGATGCGCTATCCACTGAGCAAAACCAACAAGGGCTGAAACCCATATTCTTTAACTGAACTAGATTCTTGCATTGGGAAAGGAGCTGGGCTCATTGTCTGTGGGGTCTCTTCCAAGTCTTTCACCATCCATCCATCCGTGACTCCATGAATCTAAAATGACCAAAACCACATTCTTCAGCCACTTTCCCTCCTGTAGCTCTTTATGGAAGCCCTCCAATGACAACAAGTACTCCAAAGTGCTGTTTAAAAAGAATTAGACCTGGCTTTTCCTCTTTGCCTTTTCCCTTCCAGCAGCACTTAACCCAGTGGTTGTCAACCTTCGCTGCACATTAGAATCACCTGGGAATCTTTTTAAAATCCTGATTTCTGGGCCTCATCCTCCGGAAATTCTGTTTCTTTGTTACTAATGCTGTGGCCCCACCCCATAACAAAGAAACAGAATTTCCGGAGGATGAGGCCCAGAAATCAGGATTTTAAAGATTCCCAGGTGATTCTAATGTGCAGCCAAGGTTGAGAACCACTGACTTAACCCAACCCTTGATTGTAACGAATTTTCTCACTCACCTGGAATCCTCCACAGGTGCTGCGCTGCCTTGGGGAGGTCTCCTCAGGTGAAGAGCATATCTGCTTCTGGACATTTGGCACCTGAAGGCTGGCCACTGACCACATTCTCCCCCCTCCCTAGCCCCTGTACGAAGGCTGGTTCCTGGTGCTTTTCAATCTGCTGTACACCAGCCTCCCAGTTCTGTACATTGGGCTCTTCGAGCAGGTGAGCAGGCTGAGGACTTGCCTCCCCCTTCCCTGTAGATACTCCTGTCTCTGCCACACCTTCTCCCCTGGGGGGCTGGGGTGGGATGTGGGCAGGGCTCCTAGACCACGACCATGTAACCGTTCCCACCGGAGCTCAACCTGATGGTGGGTGAAGTCCTTTTGCCCAGCTACCCCCACCCTTTTGGGACATTCCCAAAGCTCAGTCCCACTGTCTGCCCATCTGTGCCACAGTGGGGAGGGGATCAGAGAAGATGGTTCTCCTGTTTGCCCTGCCCTCCTCCCGAGAGGGTCTGACTAAGTGATCCAGAATAGGGTGGTCCAGTCCAATGCTTAGGACGATGGAAGTGTCTCGTGCCTGTGCTGTCCAGCTGGGAGCCACCAGCCACAGGTGGCTAATGATGGGCACTTGAGGCTGGCCTGATGTGCCCTAAGGAACAAGACTTTCATTTCATTTTGAAAAAAATATATATTTTATTGATTTTTTATAGAGAGGAAGGGAGAGGGATAGAGAGTTAGAAACATCGACGAGAGAGAAACATCGATCAGCTGCCTCCTGCACACTCCCCACTGGGTATATGCCCGCAACCAAGGTACATGCCCCTGACCGGAACCGAACCTGGGACCCTTTAGTCCGCAGGCTGACATTCTATCCACTGAGCCAAACCAGTCAGGGCTTTCATTTCATTTTTTAAAAAAGTTTAAAACTGTGGTAAAACACCAATAACGAAATTCGCCACCTCACCGTCCTCACGGGCATGGTTCAGGCCTGCCGAGCGCAGCCCGGCGCGTGCTTGTTGCTGTGAGCCGGCCTCTAGAACCCCTCCACCCCCGCCAGGATGTGAGTGCTGAGCGGAGCCTGGAGCTGCCCCGGCTGTACATCGCCGGCCAGAAGGACGAGCTCTTCAACTACTGGGTCTTCCTCCAAGCCATCGCCCACGGCATGGCCACCTCCCTGGTCAACTTCTTCATGACCCTGTGCATCAGTCAGGACACGGCTGGGCCCCTCAGTGACTATCAGTCTTTCGCCGTGGTCGTGGCCCTGTCGGGCCTGCTGTCCATCACCATGGAGGTAGGCAGGGCTGCTGCCCACCCCACCCCTGGTGGGAACTTGGACACAGGTCTCATCGCCTGGTGACCCTTCCTGAGAGGCCTTAGCAGGTGCCCCTTGAACCTGGGGGCTTGGTCCCCACCCTCCTCTACGTAGCCTTGCCTGGTGTTCCGGCCCCCACGGCTGAAGCCTCCTCTCCCGCTCAGGTCATCCTCATCATCAGGTACTGGACGGTCCTGGCTGTGCTGGCCATCTTCCTCAGCATCTGCTTCTACACGGTGACCACTTGGGCGAGCCAGAGCTTCTGGCTCTTCACCATCTCCCCCAAGACCTTCCCCTTTCTGTGTGAGCCCCACCCCCACCCGCAGCAGGGACTAGGGTGGCAGCCCTGGAAATGGGTGGGGCCTGTGTCTTTAGAGAATTTGCCCAGAGGCATTCCGGGGGTGAAGGTGAGGAAGGAGGCAGGGGTCTGGAAGAGGGGGCACGGAGCAGGCTCTGGGGAGGCTTCCCCCTGGGCCCGGCTGAGACTCTGCTCTGTCACCAGATGCTGACCGCAACGTGCTGTCCCACCCCTCCACCCTGCTGGTGGTCCTGCTGAACGTGTCACTGAACTCCCTGCCCAGACTGGCCTTGCCTGTCATTTACCAGGCCCTCAAGAAGCCACACTCCAAGGTGAGGGTGGCTGGGGTCCCCCCTGCACATTCCTGGGACCCATCGACCAGAGCTGGTGCTGGGAGCAGGGACTCCTACGGAGCTGGGGGTAAAGGGTTCGAGACCCAGATGCACACCCAGTGTCCTCAGGAGGGGCAAATTATAGGCCCCAGGAACTCAGGAAGGAAGCCATACTTCCTGGGAGGGAGGCGGCCAGCCTGGTTCCGGCAGTGACGTGGTCAGACTTCCACCATGAACTGTCTAGGACTGGGGGGTTGAGATGACAGAAATGACCTGGAAAAGGTTTAGGCAAAAAGGGGAACTTAGAAACACCCCAAGTGTCCATCGATAGATGAATGGATAAACACAGTGTGGTTCATCCATCCACACAGTGGAATACTATTCAGCCTTTAAAAACAAGGAAATTCTGACCCTGTTACAATGTAGATGAACCTTGAGGACATTATGCTCAGTGAGATAAGCCAGTCACAAAAGGACAAATACTGTGTGATTTCACTCAGAAGAGGTCCCTAGAGGGTTAGATTTATGGACAGAAAGTAGATGGAGGGAGCCGGGGCTGGGGGAGTTCGTTTTTAATGGGGACAGAATGTCAGTTTGGGAAGATGAAGTTCTGGAGATGGAAACGATAGTTGCATAACAATGTTAATGTGCTTAATGCCACTGAGACATACACTTAAAAATGGTTAAAATGGTACATTTTATGTCTGTTTTACCACAAATGAAAAAATGTGTATGTGGGGGGCCGGGGGAGGGGGGACTTACTGGCTCAGGTAACAAGAAACTAGAAGGACCAGTTGCAGCTGGGCTGGGCTGGGGCACTGACTGAAACAGTGGACCAAGATCTGGCCACATACCCGCTATGTTCTGCCACACAGGCTGCAGGCATGCTGCCCCACGGTTAACTCCCGGCTTTGCCATGCCAGGGCACTTAAGGCACCTGGTACCTGATCTGGGGTTCAGTCCCAGCGGAGGACTGTGATTGGCTGGTTCAACGTTAGGTCCTAGGGAGAACTGTAGTTGGGTCAACTTGGGTAGGGAAGAGCCTGGCCAGTGAATGGTGACCAAGGGTTATGAATGGCCCCCACCGGGAGCAGGTGGCCCGAGAGTATCCAACAGAGTATGGCAGACTGATGACCTTGCTTGCCCTTTGCTCTGCAGGAGGAGGAGAAGGCTGAGGAGATCACCGCGGAGCCTCTGCCCTACCTTTGCCGGCAGTCACGTGCCCGGCGCTCTAGCTACGCCTTCTCCCACCGGGAAGGCTACGCAGACCTCATCACGCAGGGCACAAGTTTTCGGAGGTCACCAGGGGTCAACAGCAACACTCGGGCCGGTCACACAATCCCCTCGAGGAGTCGCCCTCGCACCAGAAGAAGATGCCATTCTTGGGGAGGAAGAGGCACCCGCACTGCGGGAAGGTGTCCTCCCAGGACACGCAGCCCGCCTCCCCGATGAGCTCCTCCTTTATGGGGAGGAGCAGTGCTCTTTCACCAAAAACGTGGCTCCCTCCACAGACGGGCCGTCTGGTTCTTTCCCCGAGAAACTGCCAGGGAAGCAGGCCAGGCCGTATTCTCCTGAGAATCTGCCACCAACCAAGGAGAGGCCACCATCCCCCAGAAGAAAGCCAGATGCCACTTTCTAAGAGCCAGCCGTGGCCTCCAGGCCAGTCATTTTTAAAAAATATATATTTTTTATTGATTTTGCAGAGATGAAAGGAGAGGTATAGAGGGTCAGAGACATCAATGAGAGAGAAAACATTGATCAGCTGCCTCCCACACGCCCCC
>NW_005878206.1:0-7897 GCF_000147115.1 Myotis lucifugus | reverse complement strand
ATATATAATTACTTATTGTTTTTGTGATGAATCACTATGCTTTAATGATGTTCAATTTGTAACCATGAAAATACATCCTGCATATCAGATATTTACATGACGATTCATAACAGTAGCAAAATTACAGTTATGAAGTAGCAACGAAAATAATTTTATGGTTGGGGGTCACCACAACATGAGGAACTGTATTAAAGGGTCGCGGCATTAGGAAGGTTGAGAACCAGTGCTATAAGATATTTTTACCAGTATGCTAGGACCTGCTTGGAAGTCTAGTTCATTCTAGCAAATCATAGATAATCACCAAGTCTTTCTTGAATGAATTCATGAATGAGCCTTGCATTCCCATGTGCTACCTTTCAAATAAACATGATTTGGGCATATGATTGACAGGGGAATATACTTTTCCCACTGTGACCATTTACGGGGAGATATCTCACGCCTTGAAAACCACTCATCCTCACCTGGGGTTTTTCATAACATGTGAATAAGGTAACAGAAAAATACGTTACATTCCTTAACAATAACCACATCTAGAAATACAATGTTAGGGTCAACCATCTTTATCTTTTTTCTCCCCCCCCACAGATTAATAGCTGTCTCATTTCCAATCCAGTTGCTAGACACATAATAAACAAAAGCACCAGACAGAAAAAAAAAAACAACTGGCTAGTTTTTCACAATAAGACTGAAACCGCTGAATTAGGTGCAAAGGAAAGAGGAAAGAGAAAAGTTGTTGCCTTGTGCTGTGATAATAGAGCCATGACACAGAGCATCGGAAAAATTGGGAGAATAAAACTACCACTCCGATGAGACTAAAGGCAAATTTATGAAAAGCATGTCATCATTTTAAAAAATAGCAAGCATTAAAAAAGAAAACAACAACAACAAAAAGGTAAAAAAAAACTAAGAAAAGAAACGCACATAGTAAGCGTATACCAAGTACTTCCTACACACCAGCCACTGCCTGTCTTCAGCTGTTTACAGTTTAAACTCCTTTTCCCCCAATGATTCAACGAGGCAGATATTATTATGGTCATTCACCCCCTGGTGACAGATGAGGACAACTGAGCTGCAGGGAAGTGAAGTGATTTACCTCACTGTGTCCAGATAGTGAGTGACTAAGCCAAGCTCTGAATCCAGGTAGTTGAACTCCAGTGCCCCCACTCTTGACCTTGAGGCTACACTGCTTCTCAGAAGATGACTGTGAGCGTATCTCATGCGGTTTATCCTCGGGTTTCAACTGAAGACCCGGCTCTCACAAGTTATTCTTTGAAACAAATCAGAACACCATGGTCATTGCCAAAAGGGTCGTCCTTACCTTTATTATCTTTATTTTCAAGAGGATACAAGGGTTTAGGAGGTAATGCCAGTAAAATACTTTGAGCTTTCTACAAGTTAAATACAGGGAGACTGCCCTAACCGGTTTGGCTCAGTGGATAGAGC
Organism: Myotis lucifugus; assembly: GCF_000147115.1. NCBI lineage: Eukaryota > Metazoa > Chordata > Mammalia > Chiroptera > Vespertilionidae > Myotis > Myotis lucifugus. The sequence continues at coordinate 6,454 of NW_005878206.1, read as the reverse complement.
GTCGGCCTGCAGACTCAAGGGTCCCAGGTTCGATTCCGGTCAAGGGCATGTACCTTGGTTGCGGGCACATCCCCAGTAGGGAGTGTGCAGGAGGCAGCTGATCGATGTTTCTAACTCTCTATCCCTCTCCCTTCGTCTCTGTAAAAAATCAATAAAATATATTTAAAATAAATAAATAAATACAGGGAGACTATTATTGTGGGTGCATTTTAGCAGCTTGTTTATACAACTAAGACACACAGAAAGGTACATGTAATAAGTAAAATGAGAAAATAGGTATTAGATACAGAGAAAACCAACCTCCTTATTCCCCTCCCCTCCCAAACAAAACCCCATACAGGGGCACAAAGTTCACAGGCATGTACTTTTCACTGTATTATAGATTAGACTACATTATTTAATTTTTTTCTGTCAAAGATCAGCTAGAATAATGACTATAAGGAATTATTTGATGCAATGGAAATACTTTTGTTTGTTTTGTTCCAAAAAAAGACTACAAAAGGTTCAGGTGATAGACAGAAATCCTGGCCCTTAAGACCTAAGGTTTCAGAATATAGACAATTTCCAACCAACTCTAACTCGTTCCTAGACACTTTTAGTGTTTTAGTTTGTGTTGTAGTTGAATTTCACTCAGAAAGTAGAGTAAAGGATGCAGATGCCATTAAAAAAATTACCCCAAAGCAACAAATATCAGAAATCAGACATTTCATTATATTAGAGAAAATAAATGTATTATATATGGTTACTAATTACACCATAAGAATATTGATATGAATGCACTGCTATTTAGGTATTTACTTTTGATTTGCAAAGTGGCCAAGAACATTACTCAAGGATTTTGATCCGAGGCTAAGGGAAAATAAATCGTTGATAGTAGTAACATTCTATTAGGCCAGTGGTTCTCAACCTGTGGGTCGCGACCCCTTTGGGGGTCAAATGACGCTTTCACAGGGGTCGCATAAGACCATCGGAAAACACATATTGAATATATAATTGCATATTGTTTTTGTGATTAATCACTATGCTTTAATTATATTCAATTTGTAACAATGAAAATACATCCTGCATATCAGATGTTTACATTACGATTCATAATAGTAGCAAAATTACAGTTATGAAGTAGCAATGAAAATAATTTTATGGTTGGGGCTCACCACAACATGAGGAACTGTATTAAAGGGTCTCGGCATTAGAAAGGTTGAGAACCACTGTATTAGGCAAATTAGCTCTTTACTTCTGAATTTCATGCTGACAATAATTCCATTACATTTCTTAAAACTGTTAGCTTCTCTGGGGCTGCCTGGAAGCTAAGTATTTTAAGAAAGGAGTTTTCTTTTTATTTTTAAAGAAGGCAGTTTTCAGTATGTAGTCACTCAGATGTCATTCACTAATGTGTCAAACCTGAAATACTTTAAAAATGAAACGTTCATTTGATTGCCAAACCGTCAATAAACTTACCCAGTAAGTTAATTCTCTTGTAGAATCAACAACACATTTGGTAATCATGTGAACATTCCATATTAAATGGAACTTAACTTGTCCACATGTTTTCGTTTTCTTGATACCAATTTTTATATCCGGCATCATGATAACCTGACATGAAACTAGCCATGAAGATGCCATGACACTAGCATGAAGATGCCATGGATTGTGAGTTCAGTGTTTTCTTATATGTATAAAACAGTTTAGAAACGAATATGAAATGCAACACATCTTCTTGCTAACCATCTTGTTTCTCTTCTTAGGAATCTGTCATTTCCCATTAGGCATCTCATATCACCTGGAATAGCTTAGCGTGTTTTAAAAGCTAAACATATTTAATCCTTAACATAAATTCTCCCTTTCTTTAGGGACGGTCGATTGTAATTCTCTTGGTGAAACACAGGTATTAACACCTCATTTCCTCTTCGGGGTCATTCTCTATTTAGGTTTTATTTATTCCTAACGTTTTGAATGTATACACCCTACCAAATTGGATGGAAACCTTTAACATTTCTTTTTTAGCACATTCTACCTTTTCTCGTTAATGTTTTTGAGTTGACTATTGGAGCTGCACTTGGTTTTGTTCTGAAAATGTCTTAGTGGAAGTGACATGACGTGGCTAAAGAGAAAACAGAGACGTGTAAGCCAATTTCTCTGACAAGAGAAGACACTGGCTGTTCATCCCTCTTTCCCTCTGAATCTGTACTTGGATTCGCTCTGTGTTACTCTGCAGTTTTCTGATACAGAGCCTCATGTCCTGCGCAAGTCACACGGTGTCTAGAAACTTCGTTTTGTAAGATTAGAGCTGATCAGGCTGCTCTCTCTGCTTCCTCCGCTGACTTGGGTCCCTGTGGCACGCCCTGGTTTTGCCCAGTTCACGGGCTTTGGGGATAGTCTCTGAGTTGTCCAGTGTTGATTTAACCATTTTCCTCTCTTTCAGGAACATGCCCCCCTCTCCCCTGCACTTAAAGCATCAACACTTAACATCAGCCTTTAGTTTTAGAAGATCTATAGTTGATCTGTCCTGTGTATACTTGTATGTTTTTGGTAGGGCCCAGGAAAAATGAAAACAGAAAAGGCTGGGAAATGAACCCCATGCTCTTTCATCTCTAGACACTTTGAAAGGGAGAGAAAAAAATCCCTACAAATGCCATCAAGAGATGATGTGATATTTTATTTTTATTTTATTTTTTTATTTTTTTATTGATTTTTTACAGAGAGGAAGGGAGAGGGATAGAGAGCTAGAAACATCGATGAGAGAGAAACATCGACCAGCTGCCTCCTGCACACCTCCCACTGGGGATGTGCCTGCAACCAAGGTACATGCCCTTGACCGGAATCGAACCCGGGACCTTTCAGTCCGCAGGCCGACGCTCTATCCACTGAGCCAAACCGGTTAGGGCGATGATGTGATATTTTAACATGTAAACTTGTACTGGATTTAGTTGAAAACAGAAAATAAATAACCACTTTTTGTTTGGAAGAGAGAGGCTATTTGGGGATGGAGGGGGGGAATCGCACTGAAGGTACAGGGATGTTTTAACTAAATTCTTATTTGCTACATATTTTTTTGGCTTTGGTGGCCTGAGACACTGTCCACCATTCCTTAAGAAGCTATGCTATTGGATGTCCAACTCTAAAAAAGCATCTTGAACATTTTCAGGGAGTTCTGATTCATGTGAAATGCTGTAACTGCTCTTTAATGCAATTATATTGTTAGCAGTGGATAGCTACGGTGGAGGACACGGATAGCTTTGTTTTTAGCATTGTTATTCTTACACATTTTCATTCTGGCGTTGCATATCTTTGCAAAGAAAGTTTCCACCGGTTCTTGCGCATTGGATAGGGTTTTACAAATGCTCTGGAGTTAGATACATTCACAGCAGCTGCAAACTTATAATTGCTGACTGTGTCTTTGAGAAAAATTCTGTTCTGTGGCCTAAAGGCAACAGGTTCTAGTGATTGGGAAGTTAAAAGCAGCAAGTAATCCTGAGCCTGCCTCTAAGGCAGCGGTTCTCAACCTGTGGGTCGCGACCCCTTTGGGGGTTGAATGACCCTTTCACAAGGGTCTCCTAAGACCATCGGAAAACACATATAATTACATATTGTTTTTGTGATTAATCACTATAATTATGTTCAATTTGTAACAATGAAAATACATCCTGCATATCAGATATTTACATTAAGATTCATAACAGCAGCAAACTTACAGTTATGAAGTAGCAACGAAAATAATTTTATGGTTGGGGGTCCCCACAACATGAGGTACTGTATTAAAGGGTCTCGGCATCAGGAAGGTTGAGAACCGCTGCTCTAAGGGCCGGCAGCGCCCCCTTATGTCCAGGAACTAGAATATTCGACACATTAAGTCTTGTTTGAGTAAGAAACCAAGAAGGGCTTTCTTTATCTTCCTGATGTCCCATTGCTGCCCCTACAGACCCAGCATTGTCATTCTTGGTTTCTCTCCAGGCTCCCCAAGACTGTTTTTTTGAAGGCATTTGCTAGACCAGTTACCATCAGATAGAATGTGCTGAGTCTGAGTATTCTGGTCCCAGGCGATGCTGTAAAAAGAGGTTGTTCCCAAAGTGTGGAGTTTCTGGGACCACTGAGTCAGGACAGAAGGGCCAGGATCCTGGTGAGGTGAGTGAGGCCGAACCACTCAAGAGCAGAGTCCAAATCTGTCTTTATTTTTATTGTTGATGTTTGGCTCGCCGTCGATTTCTTTCTTTTTTTAAAAATATATATTTTATTGATTTTTTACAGAGAGGAAGGGAGAAGGACAGAGAGTTAGAAACATCGATGAGAGAGAAACATCGATCAGCTGCCTCCTGCACACTCCCTACTGGGGATGTGCCCGCAACCCAGGTACATGCCCTTGACCGGAATCGAACCTGGGACCCTTGCGTCCGCAGGCCGACGCTCTATCCACTGAGCCAAACCGGTTAGGGCTCGTCGTCGATTTCTTTTCGCATTCCTTTTTGTTTGTTAAAATACTGCATCGCCGTACGGTTGATCTTGATCGCTAGGTGTTTTGACCCCCCTCTTCGGTTCTGCCCCCGAGGCGGGCGAGGGCCTCGCCTGCCTGGCCCTCGCCCTGACCCACTGAGCAGGGAGTGGTCCTGAGTTCTAGACATCACACCACCAGGTTGACGCCCAGTCACCTCCCCCTGAACCCAGTGACCACCGGTGAATAGCAGGTTCACCTGTTCACCCGAGGTGCCCAGAGCAAGGGAACCGACCTGGAGGCTTGCCACCGGCCCGGTGATGTTGGAAGGGTTTAATGGGTTCATGGAACCAGGGAGGAGGAGGTCCCCGGGTTCAAGGGATCGTAAAGCCATAAAGTTATAGAACATTCGCACGGCTCTCATAAAGCCACAGCACCCTCCGTATTGCCGTGTTATCTAAGACGTGGAATGATCTTTGCAGCGACTGTTCATAACATTTCTAACTGTTGGCTTTTTTCTTTTCTGTTTTTTTTTTTTGGGTGTGTGTGTGGGATAAAACAGATGTGACCAGATTAGGGCAGGCATCTCTGAAGGGCGTAGGGTTTAATATTAACCTCCTCGACGGCCAGAATGAGAGCTTCCAGTGGGCGCCAGGGCTCAGCACGCCCATGGCCAGACTGTGACCATATTTCAGCCTTGAAATGTCAGCATCTGGGACTTCTGAAATGTACAGCAGTCCCCCCCTTATTTGTGGGGGATTCGTTCCAAGACCCCAGTGGATCCCTGAAACCATAGATAGTACCGAGCCTTATATATAAGGTCTCCCCCAAAACGTATACATATACTTTGAATAATGATAATGGCAGTGTTTATTAAAATAGAATTCTTTTTCAAAATTGAGGTGTCAGCTATTACAATGTGTATACATTTTTTTTGGAGGGTGGCATTCTGTATATTGTTTTTCCTAGATAAACATACCTATGATAAAGTTTAACTTATGGATTAGACACAGTAAGAGATTAGCAATAATAACGAATAATGCACCCTAACCGGTTTGGCTCAGTGGATGGAGCGTCGGCCTGCAGACTGAAGGGTCCCAGGTTCGATTCTGGTCAAGGGCATGTACCTTGGTTGCAGGCACACCCCCAGTAGGGGGTGTGCAGGAGGCAGCTGATCAATGTTTCTTTCTCATCGATGTTTCTGACTCTCTATCCCTCTCCCTTCCTTTCTGTAAAAAAAAAATCAATAAAATATATTAAAGAAATAACGAATCATGCACTAGAATGATTCTAACAATATCCTGGGATAAAAGTTATGTGAATGCGGTCTCTCTCAAAATATCTTACTGTCCTGTATGTATCCCTCTTCTTTTTCTTGTGATGATATGAGGTGATACAATGCCTACGCGATAAGATGAAGTGAAGTGAGTGAGACGTTTTATTTTATTATAATTATATTAAACAATGTTTTATTATAAAAGCATGCCAGTCTTACACATTTTCACCGTTCAGTTTCATCACAATCCTCCCTCCAGCTTTCTCTGTTTCTTTCATCACTGATTTTAGTTCATCTTTATACTTTTGGAAAGAATGGGGGGAGCCTGCTAAATATTTTTATATATTTTTTTTACCTCAAAGATGACCTTAACCAAATAGCGAGACGGAATCAAATAAACAGCCCCATAGCAACAATGAAGATCTGTCCAGCATTTTAAAATGTATCCTCTAACAAACATGTTCCCTAGGTTATTTCTTGCCTAATCGATGCAATTTGAACGAGACATTATTCAGTAAAGTAAGAATTACTTGGACATAAGCGCTGTGATATGTGGCAGGCGGTCTGACAACCGAGATGGCTGTGACCAATGGGCCGGGAGCATGTACAACATGGAGATGCCGGACGCAGATGATTCACGTCCCGGGCGCAATGGATCGGGATAACACGAGATTTCATCCCGCTACCCGGAAGGTTGCGCAACTTCTGAGTTGTTTCTGGAATTTTCCATTTAATCATTTCTGACTGTGGTT
>NW_005878205.1:0-7897 GCF_000147115.1 Myotis lucifugus | reverse complement strand
CCAATCAATGACTTTGTTTGCAACCTTGCTCCACTCTGTGGGACAAGCATAGGACAGGAAGGTAGCACTCCATTCTCACTAACCTTGAAAGGCTTCCCTTGGTCTTTCCTTTCAAATTTCTCCCTCCGTCATTCACACTGAATCTGGTATAAAGCCCTCAGCCTCCCTGATTCCCAGGTCTCACCAGCCCTGCCGCACCTCAGTCCCTTGGGGTCCAAATGTTCCCCCTTCTCTCTCATCTCCATTTGACCAAGTTTAATCCAGGTTTCACACTCACACTGTTTCCTATGATCCAGATGATTATTCCTCCTGCCCGTGTCCTTTCAGTAACTCATTTGTGTTTCTCTAACTACCTCCGCCTGTTCTCCCCTCTCCACTCTGAGCTCCTGGAAGGAGCAGGTCCCTCTGTTAGCCGTCCTGGGTCCCATGAATACCCCCGCTCCTTGAGGCTTCACACAAGTGTTGAAGGTACATTGTGAGTGGTCTGAAGAATGTCACAGCATCATGACTCAACCAAAAGGATTTTTCCTTCAAGTAACCCAGTAACCAATTAGGATCCCCCAGACAAATATTTACAAGACAATTACTTTCAAAAGCATCATCCTGGATTATGGTATTACCTGTGCCTAAGTAAACACAGTGAAGGAATTGGAGGCTTTGAAAAGTTCACTTCAACTTAAAATGAGATTAGAAATAATGACAGGGCACTGGAGGAGCTATTGGGAATGAGGAAGGAAGCAGAGTAAAACCCGAGGCCGGGATGGACGCAAACCCGAGGCCGGGATGGACGTGCACTCGAGACATCCTTTGTGACCCTTCCTGGCACAATTAGAAACTGATACGGCAGGAAAGACGTGGGCACTTCTGAGCTTCCAGATTCCTCTGCGGCTGTCTCTCTGCTAAAGGGGTAGGAGAGGAAATACTATCCCTGTGCTGTGGGCCCCATGCAGAGAGGCTGCTGGGGCTCAGGACCCCGCAGGGTCAAGAGGGAAGCAGGGCCCGAGCGGGTGGCTCAGTGGTTGAGCATTAACCTATGAACCGGGAGGTCACTGTTCAATTCCCAATCAGGGCTCATGCCTGGATTGCTGGCTCGATCCCCAGTGGGGGCTTGCGGTAGGCAGCCGATCAATGATTCTCTTTCATCATTGATGTTTCAATCTCCCTCCCTCTCCGTTCTTCTCTGAAATCAATAATTTATATATATATGAAGCAGGAACTCCTGTACAGGGCCATCTAGTTGCAAAGTGGGTCAGACCCTGGTTCTGAATGGCAACCCTCTGTTCCTCTGCTACCCTGGGCTGGGAGTAATGGATCTGAATCCAAATTTTGGGTGAATCCCCTTTTTTTCTCAGCAGTCACACTCTCGTGCTGTGTCTCTGCTATGCCAACCACTGTGCCAGGCGTGGGGGTGCAGACCTGAGTCCAGCGGAGGCCCCGCCCTGAAAGACTGGAGTCTAGACCTGGGTGGTGGCAACCGGGGAGGGGGAAGAGCTCCCTGGAGGAAGCGGCACTTATCTCCTAGATAAGAAGGAGAGATTCAGGGGGGAAAAACAATATTGAAGGAAGACATTCCAGAAGGCCAGGAAAGAACAAACAAAGCTTTGGGGGTCTTAAGCAACTCAGTTTGTGTGGAAATGGCAAGTTATAGGAAAGCAGAGAATGACGGAAAATGGGACTCATTTGGGATTAAAGTTTAAACATATGAGGAAAAAAGAAATAATAGTCTCGTGGCTATCAATGCATTCTATGGGACAAAAATGATTGAGTGGGTACAAAAATGCTTTAAAACTTATAAGACACCATGCAAGTTTAATTCCTGAACACACACACACACACACACACATGCACACTGTGATCTGTCATCTACTGGTGGCATTGCAAAGCATTGTAACTTTTAGAAAGTCCCTTAATTGTGATTTCCCCCTCCTTTTTCTGGGTTAATTTAGCAAACACCCTGTTTTGCAGCTAAGGGTCAGTACCTGCCATTGTAATCTCCAGGTAAGACTGAGATCTGTTTTCACAACACTGAGTCCAGGAGGTCCTGGAAGGGGGATGAGGGCTTCCTGCAGGGCCTCCCGTGATGCTCTTCCTTTTGAAGGATCTGCCAACACAGAGACACAAGGAGAAGTTCCGGACCAAGGTCAAGAGGGGAAAACCCATCTCTGCATTTTCTTGGGCCTTTTCCTAGGGCAGAGAGAAGAGCAATGGGGTGGGAATCTCTGCTTTGCCAGCAATTTCCTGAGTCACTTTCTATCTCTGGACCTCAGTTTCCACATCTTCAAAATATGGGGTGATCTGACTTCTAAGATCCCCTAGAAATAGAGTAAAAGGTGCACAGTAGCCCTGTCTTGCTGAGTCTGCTGAATTCATGTCTTCCAAGGCCCTGGAGCCCTTCATGGGCCTGCCATTAGCCAGTTATTGAGTGTTCACTGTCCCCTGCAGAGGCCGAAGTGAGCTGGGCATGGCAAAGTGAGGTGGACATGTCCTCTCAATTCGCAGGAGATCCATCTGAGTTGCTGCTCTAGTCTCTAACTCTCTCTCTTTCCATCTTCTTAAGGGAAACAAAAATCTCTCTGAGTCACCTAACCGGTGTGGCTCAGTGGTTAAGCCTCGACCTCTGAACCAGGTGGTCACGGTTCAGTTCCTGGTCAGGGCACATGCCTGGGTTGCCGGCTCGATCCCCAGTGTGGGGTGTGCAGGAAGCAGCTGATCAATGACTCTTTCTCATCATTTATGTTTTCATCTCTCTTTTCCTCTCCATTCCTCTCTGAAATCAATAAAAACATATTAAAAAAATAAAATAAAATCTCTCTGAATCTCAGTTTTCACATCTACCAAGTGGAGACCATGAGAATACAAGACTTCTCTCTTGATCAGCACCTTCCTTCTTCTTGCGTGCCTGGGACCATCCGGGAGGCATGTCTGGTTTCTGGGTTTGGGTTCTTCCTGCTCTGCCTGGCCTGCCTGCTCCTCACCCTCGCACATCTGAGGATAAAGTTCTGAGGAGCAGGCAGCTCATGGAGTCGAGGCTCCATGTGGGGCCTGGAACAGAGAGGGACTTTATAGCCATCCCCTTTGAGATGCAGGGAGGCCATAAAACGTGGACCGAGGAGGCCTATTATCTTTTTCCACCATTAAGTCACACCCCCTAAGACGCCCTGCGCCCTGACAGCATTTTGCCCATTTGGGTCTGTGTTTGGTTGTTATGTAAACACTATGCTTTCAAAGCCTCGCACCCTCCCCGCCTCCCGCGTTTTGGTGTTCCTGCGGCTTCTAGATGCGGGGCGAGGCGCTCTACAAAGACCCGCCAGGAGTTTCTGTCTGACAGATGAGGGGACTGCGTTTCAGGGAAGGCACATCACTTCCTTTCCAGGCCCCCCACTTGAAAGTCTGGGGTCTTTCCACTACTCTGCTTGGACCAATCTGGAGAGAACTGACCCGCACTTTGTACGTTAGGCCCTACAAGGAGCAACAGTTCTACAGGGTGCTTTGCTCCCCGCCGTCAGCACGGGCCTGGGAGAGTTGTAAATGCATTTTTAAAATATAAATCAGCCCCATGTTTAGCATCTTAAGGGAGCGCACTCTGTAAAGGACACCTCCAGTGAATCCTCTGGCGCAGTGAGGGTTTCCCTGCCACTTTACAATGATTCCCCTGCCTAACCCCCCTGCTTCCGACTGGAGCTGTTTCACCTGCTACTCTTTCTCGGATGGCGTCCTGTGGGTATTTGCCCAGCATTTGGTCCTGATGCTTTATAAAATAATCATGGAGATGATGATTTGAAGATCCGCGGAATATCGCAATTGCACAAATAAAGGAAGATCGTTTTGAAATGATTCCAGGTTGTGAGCCTGGTATGGAGATGATCTACGGCCTGGCCAAACCTCTCTTTCTGGCCTTCTTTCCTACCTTCTTAATATGCCTTGTGTTTCAGCCACCAGCACCTTCGGCTTGGCTTCCACGAAGGTCTTATCTGCCCCCTCCCGGGAGCCAGAGCTGGAGCTGGAGCCTGTGCTCACCAGGACTCCTTCCCTGTGAATTCTCCTCATTCCAGCACCGCCTCTTCAGCCCTGTGTGTGCAAGCATACACGCACACTCACACACACACTCACACTCACACACACACACACACACACACACACACACACCTCACTCACGCTTACTCTGACGCACGGATGTGCCCATGTCCTACACGCTGACAATGTCCCATGCAGCAGCCACCAGCTGCCTGTGGCTATTCAAATTTAAATTATTTAAAATTAAATAAAATATCAGCAGGTGAATGAATAAACAAAATGTGGCATATGCCCATAGAATATTGTTCAGCCTTAAAAAGCACAGGCGCCCTGGCTGGGTGCTCAGTTGGTTGGAGCACCATCCCGTACACCGAAAGGTTTCAGGTTCGAGTTCCAATCAGGCCACATACCTAGGTTGTGGCGCGTACTGCATGCAACTGATCACTGTTTCTCTCTCACCTCTCTCTCTCTCTTTCTCTCTCTTCCTTCCTCTCACTCTAAAGATCAATAAAAACATCCCGGGTGAGGGTTTAAAAAAGAAGAAAAGGAAATTCTGACCCATGTTACAGCCTGGATAAATCTTGGAAACGTTCTGCTAAGTAAAGTAAGCCAGACACAAAAGGATGAATCTTGTGTGATTGCATTTATACAAGGTTTCTAGAATAAGCATTTCTTATGGAGACAGAAGTAGAATGGAGGCTACCAGGGGCTGGGGGAGGGGAGAGAGACTGGGAGTCACTGCTCAATGGGAACAACGTTTCAGTTTAGGATGCTGAACACTTTCTGGAAATGCGTAGGGGTGATGGCTGCATTACGCTGTGGCTAATCTCAAGGCCGCTCAATTGCGCACGTAAAAATGGCGAGAGTGGTCAATTTCATGTTATATGTATTTTACCACAAGAAAAATTTAAAAATATATTTTAAAAATTAAAGGAAAAGTACATAGAAGAGAAAACGCAGGTCCGCAGGCGCACTAGCCACACCCCCCATGCTCCTCAGCCCCGTGGCCACTGGCTACAGTGTTGTTTGGAGCAGCGAGAACATTTCAGTCTTTGCAGACGTGCTAGTGGGTCCTGTTGCGCCAGACCCTCCCAGACCCGCTCCTTTTTAAAAACATTCCTGCAGCTGCCATCAGCTGTGCTTACTTCCTCCTTGGAATTCTTGTCATTATTTGTTTTGACCCTTTTCAAGGCTTTTTCAAATTCTTCATTGTATTTGAGGCAAATAAGGAGTCAGCTGATTCCCTCACAAAATTGCGAGCTGGTGGGAGACAGGGTCAGCGTTTTGGGGGGAAGTTTCACTTCTCTGGGCTTGCTGGTCCCACCCCACACGCCAGGTCTCCCCCGGTGCCTGGCAAACTCCTCGGTGCTGACCACATAGCGAGACGCACAGCCAGACGACACCCCTCTTAGGTCATGGTCCTCGCTGAGAATGTAATTCCATCGCACAAACTTGAGGAGTCATTGGACGGTGACATATTTGTCTTCCACGAATTAATTCCTTGGGCCATACGTTAGGTGCCTTCCTCGGCTCCTGGGGAAGAGAGGGCCCGTCCTCTGGGGACTTTTGTAACTGAGGTAGGATTCTGTCTCATGGATGTGTGAAGTCACTCCTCGGCGAGCTATTGAAGCTGCCCAGTCTTTCTTCCCACAACAAATGGCGAAGTCACTTTGTTTTCGGTAACACCAGCCCTTCTGCGGCCCATAGAGTCCTCCCCTGCTCATTGTCTTGTCATTAGAACCTCTGGCTCGGGGTGGTGCTCCCTAAACTCAACCGGGACCGCATTCAGAAGGAGGGAAACGCAAACGCCCGCCTCTGAAAGGGACCCGGTGTAAAAAGAGCCCTCTTTGCCTCTTGAGCTCCATGATGAGATCTCGTGGCCAGACAACATTTTTTGACTGGTGAGAGCAGAAACGACCCTCTTGAGTTACTGGTGAGTGAATGGGGGCCTTTGTTTCCCACCGAAGAATTAGAAACCGACGGGCCTCCCCCGAGCAAACAGGAATCCGTTTCACACAGGGCGTTGGGATTGAATGACCGCACCAGGAAAAAAGCCAGGACAATGCCCTCTCACGTTTTAATCATTTACCTGCATTCCAGGCGGGAAGGTTTCTCGGAAAACTCCAGGATTCGGCAGAGAGGGACTTCCCGAGGCGCTTGCTCTGTGCGCTCTGCTCCTTCTGGTGCAGCTCCAGGTGGAAGTGAAGGAAAACGGCCTGGTTTCTGGAGTCAGACCTGAGGGTAGGAGCATAGACCCCGGAGGCCGGAAGGGGTCCTGGCGGGGTGTGGCCGGCACCAGCATGCTGCAGGGGAGAGAAGCCAGGCTCGGGGAGAGGGGGCTTCCTGGGGTCACACCCGGAGCACCTGCAACACTGACATTAGAATGGCCGCTCCCCACTGCAGCCCGGCATCCTCCTCTTGTAAAAATTGGCCAGGTGGGCATTTTTGAAACTCAAAATGACCTTCCCCTTCTTTAAGGTGATTCATGATACGTATTGGAGAAGAAACATGACCCATGGCAAGAGGTGGGTGTTGTAGGATTCGGTGGAAGCAGGTAGGACATCTACCCGGTTCCCGCCTCATTCTGCGGGGCGCCCTCTTTCTGCACGTGTGTCTCCCGAGCTCAGGAGGATAAAACAGGCTAAATAGATCGCTCTGTGAGACTACTTTCCATAGAACCTTTTTTTTCGTTCACGAGAAACTGGGTCCTGGAGATGGAGACTGTCCACGGGTAGACAGAGAGTGGGACTGAGCTGTCTGGTGACAGGAAGTACCAGCGACCGTGAGGCTGTGGTGGGTGTGAGCTGTGAGCACGGGGTGAGCCAGAGAGCGTGCTGTGTGGGCAACACAGAGGAGGGGGTACTAACACCCATTCTGTGTGCTGGCTGCGTCTCCACGGCAGGGTCACTGCACCTCCTAACGAGCCTTGGTTTTCTCCTCTGTGAAATGGGCCCACTAGTCCCTGCTCCGGCCGGATTAGAACCACCTGCCTGAGAGCCTTCTGTAAACTGTGGGGGAGCTCACGGAGGCGGCAGCAGTCTCAGAGGAGGAGAACTGGGGTGTATGTTGTGATGTGTGTGATGTTGGTCAATGTACCAGGCCTTAGCTTCCTAATCTTTAAATGAAGGTACACACCACTCAGAAGGTACGTTTTCTTTTTGAAATCTGTCCAGGTACCAAGAATTAACCTAGAATCTTCTTCATTTAAAATGGCTTTTTTATGCCCCTACCTCATAGTCTCTGTAGAGCTACTTAAACATTCATTCACCAACAGTAATAACAACAGCAAACACTCAGAATACTCACGATGTGCCTCACCCTGTCTTCTGTGCTTCACAGGTTATGTCAGGTGATCAGAACAACCGGGCACAACCACCCTAGGAGGGGGGTATTGCGTTGTGACCCTCCCTATTTTACAGAGGAGGAAACTGGAGCACAGAGAGGTTAGGTACTTTGCTGGAAGTCACACAGCTTTAAAATGCTTTGGAGTCAGGGTTCAAAGAAGGCAAACTAGGTCTTGCACCCGCCGCAACGATCGCGGTGGGTGGAGATGCCGTTCCCTAGCGCTGTACGTGGCGCTCAGCGCTTTCTGCCTAATAGGAAGCCTTGGAATCTGGGACTTAACCTCCTTGGGGGTGAACCAGCCAAGGCCCCACTGACAGCCCAGCCCGCTGGACCAGTGCATTTGGTGGCGATAACAATCGGAATTGTGGGGGAGCCCAGCCCAGCCAGGACCATTTACATCTCAAAGCAGCTTTGTGGTTTTCCACTGATTTCAGATGCTCTAACTACAGGGAAGGACCCCTGGTCTTCGCATTTTTGTGGGTTTGCAAATGACTGGAGGCCGATCCCGGGATCTCTTCACCTTGGAGAGCTGGAGAGC
>NW_005878204.1:0-7897 GCF_000147115.1 Myotis lucifugus | reverse complement strand
CTGTCTCCCCCAGCCCACAGTGGGCAGCTGCGCTAGCTCTTCTAGAACCCCAATGGACACAGTTTGAAATCCACTGAGTTTGTTCCACCCTCATTTACACACAGGAAAAACAGAGGCCATCTACAGCAGTGGCCAGTTTGTGGGGCCCCCATCTTCCTCTCTATGGCCGGTCCCCTGTGTGCATGTCTCTCCCAGCACTGAAAGAATTTAGAGTTTCTTTTGGTCCCACCCTCCATACTCAGGGTTATCCTAGGAGGGATGGCGAAGACCAGCTGGCCATGAGCCTGTTTAAGCGGCAGAGAGTCTGTGGTTTAAAGCCACTAAAGCAGGACTCTCAGTTTGTGTCTCCAGGTTTCAGGACCTAGAAAACCATGTTTCTGTTTGGGGAAGGAATCATGGGCCAGACTCCTGCCTAGCACCCAGGGTCTTCAATTACAGGGACCTCTAGGTCTTCCCTACATTCCTCGGGAGTCTCTGGACCCCAGGGTGGTTCACAAACACGTTCCCTTCTGCAGAGTATCAGCCCCGGTGGCGGGCCGTCTTTGTCCCCAAGACTGCTGGTCTGCTCCATACAGCAGGGCTTCCTCTGGTGCGGGCCTGAGCCCCATGAGCTGGGCCTTCAGATTGTCCTGTCCCAGCCCAGCCTAGAGGTCATATCACCATGAATCCTGTAAGACCTCTCTGTTGAAATCTCAGAACCACAGAATCTTCTAACTTCTACCTGACACTTCTGTTGACAGGGAAATGAGGCATCTATGAGGGAATTAAGTAATTTGTGAAAGCACTGTGCTGGTCTATGGCAGAGCCAGTATTAGAAACCACATGTAGTTCTTCTTATTCTATTCAAATGCCCCCATTTCCAGTTAGCTGCAATGTTTTACTTACCCTTTAAATTCACTGTTTTCATTTATTTCTTTTTATTTTCTTAACCTCACTTGAGGACATTTTTCCATTGATATTTAGAGAGAGTAGAAAGGAAGGAGGCGGGGGAGAGAAACATCAGTGGGAGAGACACATCGATTGGTTGTAATCCTGTACATACTCTGATTAGGGCCAGTGATAAACCTGATTGTTGTATTTGAAGTTCCATTTCCCAAGAGGCTAGTGTGGGTTTCTGCCACAATGAATGCTTCTACCATCCCTGGGTCTGTGTGAATTCACTGCCAATAGTGTTCCACCTCCTGAGACCCACATATGAACATCGTGGAGAAGAGCACCATCCGTCTGAACCCCAAATGAACAGCCACTTGCCCATCTGGAGGGACATTGAGGGTTGGAGTATCCTAAACCTCTACGTCCTGTAGGAAAAAGTGGTGGACTCGAGCCAGAACCTTCATCAAATTCTTCAAACCCAAAAACAACGGTTCTGGAGATCCAATGCAGCGAACCCAAGACAGCCGTCCTGGGCCCCTGGAGGCTACCCCATCATGCTCATACTGGGTGGAAGAGCAAGATGCCCCCAGCGCGCCACCTCCAAAATGTAAGAGGGGTGACTGAGCTGTAAGTGGGAAAGAAAGGGGAGGATCTCAGGTCTCCTCCATGGACAGGGCAGCACCAAGGAGATGGTGTGCTGGGTGTGCACATGAGTGTAGGAGCCGGAAGGGGGTGTGCCTTCCCTTAGGTATGTGAACAACCAAATATAAAATATAAACCCTTGTCAATGTTGGACACTTTTGTCCCAGAACAATGTAGTTCTGCTAGCATGAAGAGCCTTGCCCATCACATATAGTTGGTAGGTCCTGGGATGTACAGTGCGGATCTCCATAGAGTTAGCGCAGACACTAGAGCCTTCTGAAGACCAGGGCCAAGCCTGAGACTCATATGCTCACAGTGGATGGCATTATGGTAACTGACAAGATCTAGGGAGGGTGACAAGCCTCCTTCTGAGTGTGACATGTGCACAAGCCTTTCTGGGTGGCATTCACCACTTCAACTTTTGGTGTGTCACTGGAGATGCAAAAATGAAGTGTGCACACACATGCACACTGTTTGGGGACTAATGTTGCATTCCCAGTCTTTACAGCAGGTGAATTAGGTCAAATGCTCACATGCAGGTAAATGATAATGAAGCTTATTAACATTTGTTTTATCTAGAGGGGTTCTTTAGCCTGATGTTTTCATACTGGCTCCTTAAATGTTGTGACATTTATTACCTCAACTTCAGTTATTGTATAAATTGCCTTAATGAATATAATTAGCCTAATTGAGTTAGCAAACCTTTCAGAAAAAAAAATGCTTGACAGATCCAAACTGTCATTTGAATGCATGAATGAGCAGGTGAGTGGTAAATAATAGTAATGACAGCCGTGCAATGGTGCTTCCTGGGCTCAGTCCACTTTAGGGATTTGACCTGCTTTATCTACCACCTTTAGTCCTAACTGTGGGAGAGGTAGTCATGATTCCTATTCCCTTTTCAGAGCTGGGAAAGTGAGGTTTGACAGGGTGAAGCCCTGGCCCAGAGAATAAGTGTTGGAGCTGGGATCCCAACCTGGGTCTGACAGATTATGGTGCCTGAACTTTAACCCCTGTGAGCACTGCCTGCACTTCAAGCTGCTTTGGTCTCTGAAGATGATGAACCAGCCTGTGGCCCCAGCATTGAGTAGTGGGTCCTCATCCTGTGGTGTGAGCTGTGGTCAGCAGGTGGCGATGGGGGAAAGAAATAACAGAGGTTCTTCTATGTATGAACTTGAGAATCCTCAATCAGAAATCTGGTGAATCAGTTATGATCATGCACATGACATGCTCAGAACATTAGACCAATTGTCAGACTATAATTTAAAGGTCATGAAGGGGAGGTTTAGAGTAGAGGACCGGTTTCAGCAGGAATCATTCTTTTTTTTTTTTAATATATTTTATTGATTTTTTACAGAGAGGAAGGGAGAGAGATAGAGAGTTAGAAACATCGATGAGAGAGAAACACCGATCAGCTGCCTCCTGCACATCTCCCACTGGGGATGTGCCTGCAACCCAGGTACATGCCCTTGTCCAGAATCGAACCTGGGACCTTTCAGTCCGCAGGCCGATGCTCTCTCCACTGAGCCAAACCGGTTTCGGCAGGAATCATTCTTGATGTTGAGAGTGTTTTGTCATCAAAAAGTGGTAGAGCCCTAGCTATTTTGGCAGAGGTAGGTACTTCCATTATTTTCAAAGGTATCCTTCTATAAGAGGTTCTTTTACATGTATAAGAATTATTAGTGCCCTGACCGGTTTGGCTCAGCGGATAGAGCATCAGCCTGCAGACTCAAGGGTCCTGGGTTCAATCCCGGTCAAGGGCATGTACCTTGGTTGTGAGCACATACCCAGTGGGGAGTGTGCAGGAGACAGCTGATCGATGTTTCTCTCTCATCGATGTTTCTAACTCTCTATCCCTCTCCCTTCCTCTCTGTAAAGAATCAATAAAATATATTTTTTTAAAGAGAATTATTAGGCCGAACCGGTTTGGCTCAGTGGATAGAGTGTCGGCCTGCGGACTGAAGGGTCCCAGGTTCGATTCTGGTCAAGGGCATGTACCTTGGTTGCAGGCACACCCCACTGGGTGGCATGCAGGAGGCACCTGATCGTTGTTTCCTCTCATCGATGTTTCTAACTCTCTATCGCTCTCCCTTCTTCTCTGTCAAAAATCAATATAATATATTTTTTTAAAAAAGAATTATTAGTTATCCCTGGACGGATTTGGCTCAGTGGAAAGAGCGCCAAACCACAGAATGAAGGGGCATGGGTTTGATTCCTGGGCAAGGGCATGTGCCTCGGTTGCAGGTTTGATCCCGGGCCTCAGTTGGGATTCATGGGAGGAGCAACCAGTGGATGTGTAACTCTCACATGGATGTTTCTCTCTCTATCTCCATATACTCTCCCCCTTCCACATTCTCTCTAAAAGTCAATGTGAAAAATACCCTCCAGTGGAGATTTCCAAAAAAAATATTAGTGAGTAGTTGAGATAGCCCATTTTACTGCAGAAACATACCATTAATTATTCCAAAGGCTTTGAACAGGAGCAGGAGTTAGGGTGTGTGAGCCAAGGTGTCAGGAAGCCTGTCATAAAAATGGATGAGTAAGCCCAGCTGGTGTAACTCAGTTGGTTGAGCATCATCCCATGACCCGGGAGGTAACAGTTTGGTTTTTGTCAGGGCACGTGCCTGGGCTGTGGGCTCAATTCCCAGGACAGGACATGCAGGTTGCAGCTGATCAATGATAGAAACATCATTGATCTTTGTATTTCTTTCTCCCTTTCCCTTCCTCTCTCTGAAATCAATAAAAACATATTTTCAAAAAAGAATGAGTGACAAAAGCCAAGTCCTAAATTAATAAACATCTGTATTTCATAATTTAACACATTGAAATTGAAAAATGATCTAACACATCATCTCCTAGAGCAATATAGACTTCTCCTCACTTGCTAAGTAAAGCATTTGGCAAAAAGTTGCCACTGAATTAATTAGATGGAGTCAGAGCCAAAATCATTCACCAAGTCCTGATTCTGGTTGTGCCATGGGGATTGTTTCCATCTCTCCTGGGCTGGACAGGATTCTGATTTCCCAAGTACATTTAGCCAATGTAGAGTCACTTGTTGTTCTTCAATTCATTTATTTGCTGTTTTGTGTTGTTTTCTTCTTTTCTTCTTCTCCTGGTGATCTGGGGATAACCATTTAGCCACTTGGCGCAAAAAGAACAAAGGGAAGAACAAAGACAAGTGTCCAGCGGCCCGCCCGGCTGTGTTGAAACGCTTTCAGTCCTCATCGTCCTTGAACATCCCACCCCCTTCAACTTAGGTTCTTCTTTTTCCATATACTGGAGATTCCCTTCCTTTTACCAGTTCCTCCACCAAATAACCTCCCTCATTTATGAAAAACCCACAAAGAAAAACCAAACGAAAAATCAAATACCTAAACCATAAAAAATAAAAATCATAAAGACCACCAATGACCCGTACTGAAAGGCCAGAGGACCCATAGTGGCCCTCTCCTCCTGACCCTAAAGCAGATCTGGAGCCTTCAAACTACCAACACACCTTCTGAAGACAACGGCCTCCTCTCCTGTCTGCCTGCGGTACCTGGACTTGTTGCAGGAGGAGGAAAGGGTTCCCGTGCTGCTTCCATTTGTTCTGTTAGTGACAACGCTGTTCCAGCTGTAAGTGTCACACCACATATGTGAAGCTCCTGTCTCTACCTCCAGCCACTGGTATCTTCTCAACAAATCCACTTTGGCCTGGCAATGCTCACAAGGGAATGAGAAACCGCCTTTCCAGAGGCAGACACCATGTGAGCATGCCCCTTAGGACACGTGTTAGCTACTTCACCTCCATTAAAGCATGTGTGCGTATATGCATGTGCGTGTGCATGCGCAAGTGAGCAAATACACACATGCATGCATTCTCTCAGGGCTGGGCCCTCCTGATCCAGAAACTTGACTCCCTCTCCCAGAAGCCTGGTGGTCCCAGGAGAAGCCCTGACCAGCCAAACCACAAAGACCTGGAGGCCCTGGGTGGACCCTAGAGTCATGCTCACTGTTAACCCAGAGCTTTGCCAAGCCAGGCCTTGGCCCCACGTCCTTCAGGCGAGGGCGGTCTTCCAGGCAGGTGGCCTCAGGCTTTGCTTCTCTCCAGCTGGTTCCTGGGGCCACTTTTCTATAAACACTGGGTCTGCCCAGCCTGGGTGATGGGGCAGTAAAAAGCCTTGCCCGCCCCCTCCCAGCAAGTGACCACAGTGTGCAGAGGGAAACATGTGCAAGAAGCAGGAAAGTGATTTGGAAAGTGGCTGCAGTGCCCCATTGTCCCCCATTGAGGATGACACTTTGATTTATTATTTCTGAGTGACTTCCAAGGATAGGAACCAAATGTAATATATTATATACATGTGTTCACACTTGTGAAATATATGTGCTTTAAGGTGTCCCCCAAATATATATACTACAGGGTGTCCCCCCAAATGTAAACACACTTTAACAGCTGATAACTCAATTTTCACTCCATTTTAGGGTTAACAGATTTGACGTAATGGGTGAAGCCAGACTGAACTTTGAACAAAGAAGATGTATCCTCTGGACTTTCTTTTGGGGACACATAAAGGATGAGGTATCTGGCACAGAAAGGGCCACAGTCCAGGCATTGGGGCTGCTGTTGACAGAAGGTGTGAACAAACAGAACGCAGTGATTCTTTGTGTTTGCGATTCCATTGCTTCCTCAGCAGCAGCGCCTGGACCAGAACTAAGGCAACCCATGAAGGCACAAACAATAAGAATCGTTTCTTCGGTTTGGTGTTTGTACATATATTTTCCATAGCTGCCCTGGATTCCTCAACTTTATCTTTTATGTATCCCCATAAAGAGCCTAGTGGAGAAATTGTTTTTTCCTTCACAGCTTAGTGTGGCTTCACCCATTTTTTCCAATCAGTTAAACTTGAAAAGATATGAAAATTCAGTGAGTTAGCAGCTGTTAAAATGTGTGCACATTTTTTTGGAACTCTACTTTCTGTTCCATTTTGAGTCATTCTCTTCCACCGGAGTCTCACCTGTGTTTCTATTTTGGAAAGGGTGGATTCCCTATATTTATGTTCAAAAGGCATTCATTCTTTTCCTTCGGGAGTTGATTTATTATTTCTTTTCACTGTGTTCACATTTTTTGGACCACCCTATGTTTACACTCCATAAGGCGTCATTCAGTCTTATATATGTTTATGTTCCATCGGGAATCATTCATGTTTATTGGGAGGCTGACCTCTGTGTACCTGTCTTGGGGGACACTCCATGTTTATGTTCCATAGGAAGTCATTTCTTTGCATCAGGTACCTCTCATTCTGCTGTGTGTATTTGGCCAGTTCCAGACACATTTTGTTTCCTCTTGCTTACTAAAGGTGCTCATTGTGGGATGTACTAAACCTGGTGATTTGGGTTCTATAAAGATTTTTTTTTCCAATTGAGCTAAGGTACTGGGAAAGAAATGTTAACATAGTCAGTACTCGGAGCACTTTGACTGTATCAAATAGCCATTGATTCTTGGAACACACAAGGATGGGTTTGTAATAAAATGAGATGTTGTAAAAATGAGTTCTACTTTTCCTCACCGCTTGTCACTGGCAGTGCTGTTGGGGTGTTGGGTCTCCGGGGTCCCTGATCATCCCCCCAGTCTCCCCGGCCCCTGGAATCCACCAGCTCCCTTTTCCAGGAGGTGAGAGCATGGGAAAGCAAAGTTTCCTGTTTACCATGCAACAGCGTTTATTTTACGTTCCTATTGGTTGAATCCCATTTTTATATGGGATTTATATCAAAACAGGAGGTAAACTTAAAGTGATCCGTTGGATTTTTCCAAGCCTACTCAACCAGGAAGTGTCAGGAGAAGGAGGCAGGGAGGAAGGCAGGAAGAGATCCCCTCCTGACCTAATGTAATGGTGTTCTGTCCAGCTGTCACCTGCATGCCACCTTCCTTCCTCACAAACCTCTCCTGTAAGGTGCCTCCTGTCACTTCCTTTCCTATTTTTTCCTGAGGTCCTGCAGCTGTGGGAGCCGCCCACTCAGCCAAGCTGCCCTCCCCAATGCTTTGAGCCAAACTGAGCAGCGCCACCTGCAGGCCTCCTCCCCTGCACCTTTGGCTTTTGCAGGATCTGACACTGGCCAGTCACCCCTTGGCGCTCTCAGCCTCTGTCCCATGATTCTCTCTCCTCTGGGACAGGTTTTTCAGGGCTCACACTTGCCAATCACTCTGTCACTCACTCATTCCTTCCACAAACACTCATTGACTGCTTCCTCCATGGAGGTAGCTCCCTCCAGGCCCCCTTTGCAGGGTTGACCACCTGTTCCCCTAGATCTGACGCTCCCCTCATAAGCTTCAAGCCTGAGGTCGGCTGTCTTAGATCCTCTGTCCATGTTACAGGCTTCCTCCACTCTCCCTGGCTCCTCTGGGCTC
>NW_005878203.1:0-7898 GCF_000147115.1 Myotis lucifugus | reverse complement strand
ATTAATCTAAATGAAATGGATCCATGCTCCAATCCAAAGACATAGATGGCTGAATGGATAAGAAAAATAAGACCTGCTGAAACCGGTTTGGCTCAGTGGATAGAGCGTCAGCCTGTGGACTGAAAGGTCCCAGGTTCGATTCCGGTCAAGGGCATGTACCTGGGTTGCGGGCACATCCCCAGTAGGAGATGTGCAGGAGGCAGCTGATCGATGTTTCTCTCTCATCGATGTTTCTAACTCTCTATCTCTCTCCCTTTCTCTCTGTAAAAAATCAATAAAATATATTAAAAAAAAAAAAGAAAGAAAAATAAGACCTATTCATATACTTCCTACAAGAGATCCAATTCTCAGATCAAAAGATACATATTCTGAAAGTAAAGGGATAGAAAAAAAGATATTTCATGAAAATGGACACCCTGCCCCTCACCCCCCACCCCCCATACACAAAAATCTGTGGTAGCAATAATTGTATCAGACAAGATAAGCTTTTAAACAGACGCTATAACAAGAGTCAAGACCACAGCAATTCTACTTCTGGGTATTTATCCAAACAAACCCAAAACAGTGATTCCAAAAGATATATGCATCCCTATCTTCATTGAGGCGTTATTTACAATAGCCAAGATATGAAAGCAAACTAGGTGTTCATCAATACACAATGGATAAACAAGATGTGTTACACAAATACAATGGAACATTATTTAGCCATAAAAAGTGGAAAATCCTGCCATTTGGGACAACATGTATGGGCCTAGAGGGTATGATGCTAATTTTAATAAGTCAGAGAGAAAAAGACAAATACAATATGATTTCACTTACATGTGGAATCTAAAAAATCAAAATAAACAAGAAAATACAACAGAAATAAACTCATAGGTACAGAAAATTTGATGACTGCCAGATGGGAGAGGGGTTGGGAGCATGGATGAAAAAAGTGAAGGGATTAAGATGTGCCAAGTGCCAGTTATAAAAACAATGCAGGGATCTAAACTACAACATAGGGAATATAGTTAATAATGTAAAAAACATGTATAATGTTAAATGGGTACTAGACTTATTGGGGTGATAACTTTGTAAGTTGTCTAAATGTCTCATCACTATGTTGTACACCTGTGATAAATATAATATTGTATATCAACTGAAATTTAAAAATAAAATAATTTATTAGTTTTTTAAATCATATTTTGCCTTTGTTTTTAAAGGAATATTAGAAGATAATAGGTTTTGGTAGACTTCACAATCTTATAAATATCTTATTTTTTTCCAATAATGCAGCATCCTTACTTTACTTGAATTCTTGTTTCTCTTTCATAGTTTCTAGTTTTAAGCACTCAGGCATTCATCAAAAAAGAAGCAGTCAGGATGATGGGATGCTGTGTATTTCACACATTTGGAGTCAGACTGACCTAAGGGTATGTTCTTGACTTAGCAACTACTAGCTGTTTAAAACTAGAAAAAAATAGCTTGACTATGTGGATCAGTGGTTGAGCGTCCACCCATGAACCAACATTTCACTGGTTCAATTCCAGGTCAGGGCACACTCCAGGTTTTCCAGGCTCAATCTTCAGCAGATGGCCTGTAGGAGGCAACGGATTGATGTTTCTCTCTTCCTCTCCCTCTAAAATCAACAAAAACAAACAAACAAACAAAACTGGAAAAAACACAGAAAAACACTTCACTTTGACACTAGTTTTCTCCTCTCTAAAATGCAGAAAACATCTGACTCGAAGTATTGTTATGGAGATTACAGGTGATTTATTATAATATACTTAGCAAAATGTGTGATTAAGAGAAAGTGCACAATGTGTGTCTGTTTTTTGAATATTTGTTTTCTTAAGAAGTTCTTCTACTTTGGAAATCTCACAGTTTTATTGCCATTTTAAAGCAAATTTAATAATATATGTAGATGCTAAAAGATTCCACTTTAACAGCTGTCTTCATTGTAAGCACAACTAATTGCAAAAGATCATGAATAACATTGCTAGTCAGAAAGCACTATGTGCATGCTGTTGTAGGTATATGCCACAGAACCAGAATGATATTTATGTATTCAGTGTGGGGAAGACAGCTGGGGAGATTGCTGAAAGAATCCTCTTGAAGTTAGTCTTTCCAATTAAGACAAAGTTAATTATTCCCAAGCTTATGTATCTTTAAAATTAGCTTTTTAAGTAAACATCTATTATTTTGAGTACAAGAAGAAATGTACCTATGTTATTTTACTTGCTTTTTATAGTTTAAAAGATTATTGTATATTTTATCATATTTTTTTTTAAATGGGATCATTTGACTGAATAAACTGCAGGAATGAGTTTCAAAAATAAAAAAGAGTCTGGTATCATTCTTTTCACTCAATTAGAATACTGTATTTTCTTCTTGCTACAAAACAAAAGAAAACAATCAAACAAGCCAAATAGAGGTACTTTTGCTAAGCCACATGCCCAAACTAAGATTTAGAAACATAAACTAATTATAGTGTCAGCCTCTCCCAGGAATGGAATTTTATACCAAGTAGTCTGGAATTTCCTGATCAATACTAAATGACCTGGACTACAAATCATCCTTTATTTTCTTTCACTAATAACTCCTCTGCCACACCCTTCTGCCTATCAAAACTTTCTATTTTGCACAACCTCTCAAGAGCCTGTCTGCATGCTAGATCATGAATGGCTTAATAAAGCCAATTAGATCTTCAAATGTATTATCTTTAATTTTGTTCCTTCATATTCTTATCCCCTTCCATGCAAAAATAACTTTTCATGTTGACATGGTTACACATTCAATAACTGCTGTTTTCTCACTGACTGGTTCTATAAACAACATTTTTTGTTATTTTCACTTTTTTATTTCACTATGTAAATCATCACCATGGGTATATAATTTACATAACATAAAATGCACTCATTTTAATTGTAGAGTGCCATGTGTTCTGACAAATGCATTTGACAAGTAACATTTAACCACTGTGAAATGTTGGTTTTAAGGGAGCCATTTTACAAGAGAGCTTGGGCAACCATGCCAGAGGAATTGCCTTGCATACTACTCCTCAAACCTTTGGAACCTTTGAACTAAGTAAAACAACCTCTGGACTTGGCCAAAGCACCATTGTATTCCAAACAACTGTTTGTAAAGCTAAGAGGAGAACAGGCCTCCAATAAGGCCTAATTATGAACATTTTTTATAATTAGCATGACCATGTATAGCTAAAGAATAACTTAGCTTATTTGCAACTATAGAAAATCCTTCTTTGGCATACTAGCACAAATTCCTTCCTTCTATTCATGTAATCATTTTCCTCCTCTTTCCCATAAATGTATCTTGCCTTCAACTCTTAATTGGAACACTATTTGGGCATCTGTCTGAATCAGTAATTTCTGAATAGCTATTCTTTAGATCTCAAAAAAAAATGCTTATTGCCTCTTATTTTATCCCTTTATTTTTAGATTAACACTGTCTTAACAATGAAGATAAATATTCTTGTCACAGCAAAATGTTCCTTTTGCTATCAATTTCCCACATCTTCTACCCCAAGCAGCCACAGATCTGTTCTCTGTCATTGTAGAAAACGTTGATTTTCTAAAATGTCATATAAATGGAATAAAGCAGAATGTACTAAGTTATGTAAGGATTCTTTGACTCCATATAATGCAATTAAGATATATCTATTTTTGAATGTATCCATCTTTTGTTTTCTTTTATTGTTTAGTAATATTACATATTACATATATATGGAAATTTATTTCTTCATTCATTAATACATGGATATTTGATTTTACTTTCCCCAGTTTGGGGCTATCCTATATAATAAAGAGCTAATATGCTAATGGTGTCACGCCATCACATCATAATGACCAGGCAGCAGGAGGCTGCATGCTCAGCGAGGCACGTGTGGGTGGGCAGGGACTTGATGCTGTGTCCTTCCAGACAAAGCCACAGCCACTGCCAGAGGCTCAGGCAAGTCGTGGATGGTGGCTGCCACTGCCCAGGGTTGGCCTGAGGCTCAGGCAAGCCACCCATGATGGCTTCCATTGCCCAGAGCCGCCTCAAGGCTCAGGCAAGCAGTAAATGGTGGCTGCCGCTGCCAGGGCCCAAGGCTAAGACAACGAAGGCCAGGCCGAGGCTCAGGCAAACTGCATTGTCTGCGAGGGCTGAGGCTCAGGCAGTTGCATGGCTGGCAGTGGCAGCAGCAGAGGCATGATGGGGGCAGTGCCTTCCCCAGATTGGCCATGGATAACGGGCCTAAGCCATCGGTAGGACATCCCCTGAAGGCTCCCAGACTGTGAGAGGGAGCAGGCCGGGCTGAGGGACCCACCTCCAATGCATGAATTTTTGTGCCCCGGGCCTCTAGTTAATTATAAACATCTACATTCAAGATGTAGAGTTCCTATTTTAGTATTTTCTTTAGTCTGTCCTGAGTTCAAGGATTCTTGATATATTTTGGATACAAGTACATTTAAGAGTGCCTTTGAAGAACAAATTCTATTTTTTACAGTAGATGTACCTCTCAAATAATTTATCACACAGTGAGAAAGTATTGATAATACATATAATTGAAAAAATGCTTAATTACAGCATGAATGTACTGGGATTCAAAATGAGTCACCCCAAGATGTGCCTCTGTGGCATGTAGATTGTTTTGAGCTAAAGGTGAAAGGAATTTTAGGGATAAAATAGGCAGATTTAGGGAGTCTTAGGAATAAAGAGGGTCCATGGGGGAGGAATGCATAGGTGAGGGCTTGGAGCCACCAGAAGGCATACATTCACAAAGAATAAAAAAGTGCCACAGGATAAGGGGAGAGGAAGACATACCTTCAGAGAAGATAAGGAAAAGTCACAGAGTATGGGGAAAAAACAAACTTTCAAAGAGAATAGAGAAATCTCGACAAATGGGAGAAAGAGGAAAACAGATTTTCACAGGAGATAGAGAAATGTTACAAGATAAGGGTTAGAGAATGAGGGGAGCACCACATGGGTTTTGGGTTTTGAAGCTGATATTCTGCAAAAAAGACTGACCAATTAGAAGAGAATAGGATTATAAAGTGGGAAAGGGATCCAATTAGAAGGGAGCATGAAGAGACAAAGAACTACAGCATTTATAAACCTTAGAAAAAGGGGCTTTGGGGCTTACCTTCTTGGAACCCTCTCCCTATGTGGGAGTCTGTGTTTGCTTCCAGTACATTTCCACCCTTTTCACCTACCACTTTTGTCCATGGCTTCATTCTTCTAATCCATCTGGACAAAGACCCGGGAAATAAATTACCCTTGCATCCTGCTCAGGAAAGCAACCTGAATCAAAGGCAACTTTAGCTGTGGGCTCAAGATAAACTTCTGCCCCCACCCAAACTACCTAAACAAATTTTAATTAGCAGCCTCACTGTAATAAACAATTATCATAGAAAATCTTCTTTTTACCTATCCATAGTTTAGGACACACTACTAATTACTAAGCATGTTCTTTCCCTATGATGACCTCCTGAAGTTCCAAGGTGCCTTGCCTAGTTCTCAGTTCAGAGTGTCATATATACCCATTTCGCCTTTCTATGTTATACCCTCTTGCACCTGTAGAGTCTCTCTCTCATGTATGCAAAGTTCCCAAACATAAGAATTTATTAAATTTGGTTATTCTCTTGCTTACCTCTCATGTTTGTTTGATTATTAAACCAGCCAAAGGAACCTTGAGGGAAGAGGAAAGTTTCCTTCTCCCCCACAATTGGAAATCCTATAACTCAATTAGAATGAGCCAATAAGTCAAATCCATAACGTGCCTTTATATTTTCTTGAGTGCCTTTCAAAGAGCAGATGTTTCTTTTGTATATGTGTGACTTGTCAGATATCTTTGCTTATATCAATGTACCCTAAAATCTTCTTGTATTTAGTCTTCTAGAAGGTATATAATTTTAGCATTTATATTTAGATCTATGAACAATTTAAAATTAATTTTTATATTTTATGTGAGATAATACTTGATATTCATTTTTCCATACAAATAGCAATTTGTTCTAGTGACTGTTGAAAATACTTACCTTGGCATGGCTCTGAATTCTCAGACCATATATTATGGGTCTATTTCTGGACCCTTTATCCACTTCTATGCTTATGTCCAAAACATACTACCAGTATCTTGAGTACTGGAACTTCATTGCACATTTTGAAATTGAATAATGACATTTTTCAACTTCTTTTATTTCTACAAGCTTTTATTTTAGGACTTCAATTGTTTTTATTACGATTTTACACGTACATTTTAGTATCAGTTTGTTAGTCTCCCACATCTGCTTAAGAGATAGATGCTACTGACATCTTTAAAATATTTTATTTAGACTAGGGCCCAGCACGCGATTCGAAATCACATGCGTGGCCCAGCCCACCACATGCAGCCCTGCTTTGACACCGGAACCTGTCCAGGCAGAGCTCCAGCCCCCAAACCCTCTGGCCTTCTCTGGCCACTTCAAGCCCCGCCCTCAGTCCCTCTAGTGGCCTAGGGCTAGTCCTGCCTTCTCTGGGAGCCTCCCTGCTTCTGCCCGGTCTCCAGAGCAATGCAGCGGCTCCACCCCATCATGGCGCTAGAGGAGAGTATGGAAGCCTCCTGCCTGCTGCGCTGTGCTCCTTCCCCTGGCAGGTGGGCCACATGGCACTCAGAGTGCGAGCAGTGGGTGGCGAAGGACTGGGGGGGAGGGGGGGCTATGGGCTCTCACCCCTGCCCTCCTTGGCACGGGATGGCCCCGCCTCGTCTGGACACCTCCCCGCCCCGCTTCTGCCCCATCTCCGGAGCGACACCCCAGCTAATATGCTAATGACCTGGTCATTACCATTACGGCTTATCAACCATTAGCATATTAGTTCTTTATTAGTATAGATAATAACTTCTAGTTATTATCATGATAGCTGCATGTCGGGGCCTCTCTCCACTGAAACAACCATTACTACATGTCCCATATAATAAAAATAAGTTAAAGTCTGAAAAATGCCTTATGGTTATAAACCAAATGAAGACATGTTTATTCAGGAAAATCCACTACTAGTAAATTTGGATGAAATTAGCCAGTGTCTATACCCTGTGTGCCAAGGCCTGTTCCCTTCCTTCATCATGCTGAAGGTTAAACCTCTACTCGGAGTCAGTGCAGGCAGAAAGAAAGGCTTGCTATCCATCCAGGTCTCACCCTATGGTGACATTATCTCCATAAGAGAGCCAGGCCACCAAAATTTTTCATCAACCTCTAGTTTTAAGTTTCAGAATTTCTATTCCAGGTAAGAATAGTCAAGAGCTCTAGGGCTCACTTTCTCCACCCAGCCACCTGTTAAGATTGCCGAAGGAGGAGTGCATGAGGCCAAAGGGGGTAAAGAATTATGAATTTATTAGGTCATCTGGAAAACAAGATGGGCTGAACCCCAAAATGGTGCCAGAACCCAGGGATGGGGAGTCAGAGATTTTAAAGGACTCTGGGTGGGCTTTTTCTGGGTGGAGAATTCTCTGGGTGGGTCTGGGTCCTAGAAATCTGGAGGGAAAGGACAATGGTCTTAGCAAGTAGAATGTGGTCTAAGCCAAAAGGAATGTAGGTTGTTAATTGGTCTAAAGGTCAGTTCCCAGTGGAGGGGTGTTGATTCAATTATTTGATCAGACCTAACATCCCCACTTTTGAAGTGGAAGCTCTAATGCAGGTTTTATAAGTCATCAATAAAGAAGTGCCAATTGTTCTCTCACCTCATCGCAGGGTAGAAGTCTCATACCAGGGTAGAAAAGCCAAGAAGATCAGAGCTAACCCCTATCCAGTCCTCTTCATATAAAGCAAGAAATGTCACCATAAGACAGTGATGGCGAACCTTTTGAGCTTGGCGTGTCAGCATTTTGAAAAACCCTAACTTAACTCTGGTGCCGTGTCACATATAGAAATTTTTTGATA
>NW_005878202.1:0-7898 GCF_000147115.1 Myotis lucifugus | reverse complement strand
TTCTATGTGTTTCTGTGATTTTATAACATTTAACCTACAATCACATTTGAACTTTCCTCCAAAATGTTTTAGGAAATAATGCAAGTAAAAATCCAGTGCTTGCACAGAAAAAAAATAGTACTTATTCCATGTTTAATTAAAGACTTCTAGGGAGTATATGTTTTCAGTGTCATAAGATAAAAGGATAATGACATGATAGTAATGAGGAGGATACTGATAAAAATAAAGGGTACACACTTACTGAGGACTTACTGTCTACCAGGCAATCCAATTCTTTGTGCATATTATCTAATTTAGTGCCTACAGCAATCCTATGAGGCAGAATATTATTATTATTGTTACATTTATGAAGACATTGAAACTTTAAACAATCAATTTGTTTCCCCCAAATCTCTCAGATACTAAAAGGCAGAGAAAGTTCACATCTTGGTCTGCTTTATTCTCAGGGACTGATACACAAGTTAAAGAAGGTGCAGAAGGCTTAGAAGACAAGCAGTAGGAACAAGATCTGGTAGAACCAGACACATTTATTTTATTCTCTATTAGATTTTGAAATAATAATTACTATTTTCAGAATATTTTCACAAATAATTACTCAAAAAACTATATCACATGTATAAAGGGAGACATAAAAAAACAGTTTCTTTTTACACATGAAAAAGTGACCTATCATAGGTGAGGAGCATTGTTCAAAGTTTTACTACCTAATTGTAGACAAGTAGACAATAAAGACGTGTCCACAGACTGCATTAAAAATAATGCTCTTTTTAGTAATTTGCCAAACTACCAAATCCTAAATACATATGTTAAAGGAGCTATAATTTCAGGATGAGAGAAAATACTTTGAAGGCATTGGTTCAGACAATTTAAGACATTGTGGCTCTTCACTTATTTTTAACTGAGCCAGAGTTCTAATTATTTTTACAATTACTTCTAATAGAACAGTGGTTATGATTTCCAGATTCTGTCCTAGCATTTCAAATCTCTTGTAATTGATAAATATGGTCATTTCTGAACCTAAGGTGCGTAACATGAAGACAGTCTTCTAATTATCATCTTTATTTCCCCCCATCCTATGTCTTCATAGGAATAATTTACATAAGTGACCTGAGATGCTGAGCTTTTAGAGAAGTGTTGTAAAAATATGGAGAATTCAATTATTTTGAAAAACTATAAACAAATGTATGCAAACATCACAATCCTAATTCTATGTAGTGCCATAATATCCACAAAGCAATCATCAGGGACATCACCTCATTTTTTAAATCAAAACGGGGAAGATGTGTCATTCCTGTTTTACACCCGAGAGATGTGAACAGTTGACTCACTGAAGGTCCCACAGGGATGGAACGGAAGCTTACCAAGATTCAAGCCCACCTTCTTTTTGTTCACCATAATATCCTTCTCGTTCTGAAGATCTAAAACTGAAATTCTCACTAAATGTGGAAGCCAAAGTCATGTGTGTGTGATCCTAACCTTCTTATATTTATTTCATGTTCAAGACAGCATAGTATATTCTTAACTGCTTATGATTGAACCTAATATTACTTTTTTGCCTATGACATCATATTGCAAGTCATGTATTTATTTTTATGCATGAGTATTTGATGTACAGTTCATTTAATTACACAAGTAAGAAACTAGATTGAATTAGTGAAAAATTGCTTCATTTCCAGACATCCAGAAAAGAATATCTAAAATTCAGCTTGAGAGAGTTTAACTAGACATTACAAACTCATTTATTGTAATGATAATGCAGTGTCAAATAGGGTATCAAAACATGTAAACAGGTTTTTGTTTTTGTGGTGTGTTTTTCTGCTAGTTTAAATTACAAAGAAAAAAGGAGAAATAATTGGGAAGTGAATGTAGTCAGTAGAGGAAGTAATGATATGGAAAATAGAACACTCAAATATGAAATGTTTCTAAATTATGCTCTCAGGTAGGTTTCATATTTTAAAATGAATCATATCCAGAATTATACTCTTTATTTCCCCCCAAAATAATGTTTGTATCTTCAGGAATTAAATATTGATGGCTAAAGAGTGGGAGAAAATTTTAAGGAAAAGCATAGTATTATTTTCAACTTAAGATATAACAGTGGTTTTTAATTAATAATGTGAGTTAGTATAATCTATTATCATGTATAGTCCATGCACATATTGTAGGATGTGTATGCATATATATTCATTAAATATACTGTTTGTTATTGAATTTGTTATTCAAACACAAACTATAGAGTATTATGCTAAGCAAAATAAGCCAGTCATAGAAAGACAAGTATCACATTATCTCACTATTATGTGGAATCTAATGAACAAAATAAACTGACAAACAAAATAGATACAGAGACATAGAAGCATGGAACAGACTGTCTAATTTAAGAGGGAAGGCTGGGTGAGTGGGTAGGTGGGAAGAGATCAACCATAGAACTTGTATGCACATATGCGTAACCCATGGACACAGACAATAGGGTGGTGTAGGCCTGGGGGGAGAGGCAGGGGCAGGTATAAGGGGTCAATGGAAGAAAAAAGGGAACACGTGATACTTTCAACAATAAATATTTTTATAACATACATACATATATTTTTATGAATATAATAAATATAACCACATAGTGCGGCTTTTTTGTGTGTATGCAACTTTTATTTTCATGTTAGCAATTTAATATTTTTGCTCTGTGCTTGTACTCTTAAACTCCTATACACATATATGTTTGTGCATTTATATACAGACACTAATATTAGGATATGCTTTCTTTGTGTCTTGATTACTCTATGATATGCACCTGCATTGGTGGTGAGCTGAAATAACTCTACTTCACTTCATACTAGTATATGACACAGGCAAGTCACATGTGGCTCTATTGATGGCATTTTTTTTTCTACGTATTTTCTCTCGGAACTACTTTACTTTCATTTTATTTCTATGGTATACATTCCAAAGAGCAAACTATTGAGTCTTGGTTGAAAGGAATATATATGTCTCTGTGTTGTGTATATTATGCACATTCTAAATTTTAATAGAGGTTTCTAAAATTGCTTTTGAAATTACTGTAATATTTCACATTTCTAGTAACATTGAATGACATTACCATTCTCTCACCATTTGTGAAAACAAGTTATAGATTTGTTTGCTTCTTCCAGACTACTGGTGCATAAAATATCTCATTATTAATATAATTTTCATTTGCTAGCCTACTAGTGAACCTAAGCATCCTTTCATAATTTTTGGCACTTTGGATTTGTTGCTATGAAAACTGTCCATTTATAACCTTTGATCATTTCCCCCATAGTTTTTCTTTTTCTTGTCACCTTATAAGTTATTTTTGTATAATATTAATATTAATCCTTTTTCTGATACCTAAATGAAAATATATTCTAGATAAAGTGCTACCTTATTGAATTTGTTGTTGACATTTTTCATTATGAAATGCTTTAATATAACAAAATCAAACATGGCTCTTTTTATAGCATCTAGGATTCCCCTTATTGTAAATATAGAGTCTAGATTATTTTTTTTAGAGTCTAGATTCTTGACACTTTTATTAATTTATTATGTGTTAGCATTTAATTATCTTGTACATGCATGTTTGTGTGTGTGTGTGTGTATAGTAATTGGCTGCCATGTATATATTAATTTTGGAAATACCAATTTTTTTTTTAAATTTCAGATATTTTTAACCAAGAACATGAAAATATGAAATAGATTTCCACTTTCTCATGCCATGTTTTTTGAACCTTAAATAAATTTATGTAATAATCTTTACATATGTTCAATACCTTTCTTGTTAAAATGTATTCTGCTTTGTATCTATGCAGAATATATTATTTTTATTTGTCTATTCCTCGATGCTTATTGCTAACATATAAGAAAGATAAAGTCAACATTATAATAATTTTTGAATATAAAACATCTCTTGGATTTTCTAAGTTTATAATCACATAGTCAAAAGTAAATTACTTTATCTCTTTTTAGATTTTACCAAATATAACTATGCTTTGTCTCAAAACTTAATCCACATGATTAATAAAATACAAATACAGCTAAAAGTAGCATAACATAAATAGTCTTATTCCAAATTTATAATTTTTTGGTGGGAAGCAGTATGTAGCAAGCAGTATGGTACTATTTGTGATCATGAATATTCACAATTAACTGTATATCCTTGAGCAATCTAAACCAGTTTAACTGTCTATAAAATAAGAATAAATCTTATCATATGATATTTTCTGATTATCAATGAGA
Organism: Myotis lucifugus; assembly: GCF_000147115.1. Classification (NCBI taxonomy): domain Eukaryota; kingdom Metazoa; phylum Chordata; class Mammalia; order Chiroptera; family Vespertilionidae; genus Myotis; species Myotis lucifugus. The sequence continues at coordinate 3,653 of NW_005878202.1, read as the reverse complement.
CCTGTGATGGCAGTTGGGAAACTACAAATGTTATGTAAGTGTAAAATCACTGGCTAGAAATGTCAGACTCTTCAAAAGTAGGAAATATTTATTGTACTCTTAATTGAATTATAGTATGTGGACATTTGGAATTACTTAGCTAAATTTGTTTCTAAAGGCAAAACTTAAAGAGATTATGATTATAGAAAGAAAAAATACCTTGTTCAATTATTTAAGCTTTGACATATCTTTAAATTTACTGTGCCATTATATTCAACCAGTAAAGCATACAATCAGCCAAAAAGTGCCAATTAAAATGTTGCAATATTTCGAAGTGAACTAATAATGAAAAGAAAGGAACTTATAGAACATTATGCATCACGAAAAAAGACAGATTAATAGAAGAAAACTAACAGAAGTTTAATAACGTGTATACCTTCCATGTACATGGGAGCTACCCAGGAAAACTGAGTAACACCCCCAAATGGCCCAATTCACCATCATATATACCATCTTCTGTTAAAGACCAAAGACGGTATTGAGGGAAGGGAGGGAAGCCAATTATGGGACATTATCAGGCAAAGCTAAGTAAATTAGGGTATGGTTGTGATTCACATGCAAGCTAGTTTCCTTCTCTCTTAATAGGAGTTTTTAGAGATTTAGTCATCCCCCTCTCCTTACAAATAAATATATGTATTTCTTTTGGAGGGGTAACTTCTACTTGGTTTGTTCTTTCTTTCCTCACCCTTCATAAAAAAGATAGATAGATAGATAGGTAGGTAGGTAGATAGATAGATAGATAGATAGATAGATAGATAGATAGATAGATTGATTTAGCTTTATTTTTATTGTTAACACTATTACAAATGTCCCCATCCCGCTCCCTTTGCCCACCCCCACCTGGCCCCTGCTCTGGTTCTAGATAATCCTAAGGCCAAAGAGACATATTTTAGGGTGGTATTCTGCTTCCCTTCATGGATAAGGTGGCAGGTCTATTTGAATTTGACAGGTTCTGTGCTAACTCTGTCTAGATTGGGCTCTCTGAAGTACATAATTTTATCATGACACATTATTTGTGGCAGAAATCTCTCAGTACAGTCTGTCTGAGGTAGGACTCTAAAACTTTGTAGCTTCTCAAACAACCATTGTCTTCTTTGTTTCTTTTCTTCTTTTCTCTTTTGTAGTACATCTTGTACATACGTATGAATGACAGCACCATAAATGAATACCAAATGAAGTTTACACCAATTATTTGAAATTGTGTAAAGAAACAGCCATGTTTTACTTTGCTGTGCTTTTTTGGAGCCATCTTTAATTAAAAATAGTAAAATGAATTCTATTGCTTAAAATTATTTATGCCTTTCTTTATACAGATTTGAGGTAGTTGAGCATAACCAGTATTAACCTAAAAATAAAAGGCCAAAGTAAGAAGCAATAAGCATTGTTTTGAAATAAAATAATGTTGCAATTCTGGAAAGTACTGATTCAGACAGAAGCACAAATCATCTTTTGATGAAGACAAGGGGTATTTCTGAGAAAGGGAAGGGAAATAATTACCTGAATAAAAGGAAGAAGTTTGTATTGGTGATGTGCCCCTGACAGGAATCGAACCTGCGACCCTTCAGTCCTTGGGCTGACACTCTAACCATTGAGCAACCGGCCAGGGCTCCAACTCCATTTTGAAGAAGCTCCATTGATATTATTTTTTACACAGTAGTGACCCACACTTCTTTTCTTGTTCCTGTAACACCTAGCACAGCAACCTTACTGTAGGTTCTTAATAAACACTCCTTAAGGTGAAAGGAAGGATAGATGGATTATGTATAATAACTAATTTTTTCTCTCTACCTCAGGATGGGTATTATTGGATGTTGTGGTTATGATTACATAAAATGCAACAGCCCATTGATCCAACTAATTTTAATTAGTGAGAAGTCCTATCATCATAAGGAGCCTTTTGAAAACTGATATTAATAATTCATATTTCTGCAAATTAAGGAAGTGATTTTGGGGACCAGTGGATATATGAGGTGGTTTTTATTTTTATTTATTTATTTATTTTTTAAAAATTATATAAATTTTAATATAAAGCATAAAAGTGAAAAATTGTGATTTTTACTTTTGCTTCTGAGATCAGAATAATACACCAATCTCAACCTGGCTTAAAATAGACCTAAATTTAACATGAAGTTTCCATGAGTATGCTGGAAATTCTTGGTTTTGCCTCACTAAGTGTATGGCCATGAAGCATAAGTGAATCATTGTGTAAAGGACCTCCTCAAGATCCTTGTGGTTTTGTACATTTATCATCCTGGATATAATCACAATTGTTGGATATTTCAAGCTCTGGATTTTCAAACTTTAAATGTATTAGAGCTGTTGATATGGTGGTGTTTAGTCACTCTCTATTTCTAATGATCTGTGAAAGAGTTGAGCAAGGAGAACCCATAATAAGGTATGGCTTACTAGTTTTACTAGTACTTTTGGACTTGGTGGCCCTGAGGTGGTTTTTAATGCATTTTCTATTCTCTTTCCCATCTAAGATTTTTGTATGCCATCACTGTGAGCATAATTGCTGAAACTGTCTTTTCAATTCCTTACCTTTCTTGTGTGGAGCAGTGTTGTATGTTCCTAAACAGCTGTATGATAGCTAATGATCAACGATTGCACAAACCAGTTGAACTTTGCTGTTTTCAAATCTTATTTATAATGAAAAACAAAGTTTAGAAATGTGATATTAACATATCTCATATTTTATGCAAATGTGATGCATGCGGTGCACCTGAGTATGTTCTAAAAAATTAGTTGTATCTAATTAATTTTTCCAGGAAATTAATTCTGATAACATATACACATTATACTCTGAACATCTAGGAAAATCATATAAAGCTAAGGATAACTTAAAGATCTTGCTTTACAGGAAAAAGGAGAAAAGGAAAATAATTTTATTTCACTAATGAAAGGTAGTCAAATGCTACTTTCATTGTTATCCAAAATAATACACTATGTCGCCTAATCAATGTATATTTATTTATCCCTTATTCGATATTCTGTTTATAGCTCTGATGGTATTTTGCTGGTAGAATTATATTGAGCTTTCTCATTGAGAATGCAGGAATTATAACACAAAAATATCAGTTATAGATTTAAATAAAAATACACCCTAATACAATCTCCAATTTTAAAATAATGTAGCTTGCTCAATTGTTATCTATTTATCTAACTAAGGATTATAAAAAAATAGATGCTTATTCTAAATTTTACACAAGAAGCCATTAATTACTCCTGCTATCTTCCTAATTAGGTTAAGTTATAATTTATAGGTTAATAATTAACAGGCAAATTTTATTTGGACATTGTTCAACCTTTCAAATATTTTATTTTATATTTTTATATTTAAATATCTTCTCATTTTATTGAAATTACTTAAATATACTTTTAAGAAAAAATCCTATAGTGTATGAATCTATAGTATATAGGTATTATGAGAAACACAAGGTTTGAAAAGTTTGGCCACAATTGGATAATTTTGTGAGGTGCTGTATTTTTAATTACATTTATCGGGGTGATGTTGGTTCATAAGATTATACAAGTTTCAAGTGAACAATTCTATGATATATCATCTGTATATTGCATTGGGTGCCCAGAGTCCAAAGTCAAATCTTCTTCTGTAA
>NW_005878201.1:0-7899 GCF_000147115.1 Myotis lucifugus | reverse complement strand
CGAGTACTGACTCTCTCCCTGCGTTTATAAAAACATGTATAATATTTAATCCCAGCTGAGATTGGTTAAATCTCTTTACCTCTATTAAATCCAAGGAGGAGTATGTTAAACAGGCCTTATTGTATGGAAACAAACTTTAATTTTTTAAAAACTGTATTGATTTTCTTCCTTTATTACTTTATTTTATTTTTGTTATTCCTCACTTGATATTTTTCCATTGATTTTTTTTAGAGAGAGGAAGGGAGAGGGAGATAGAGAGAAACATCCATGTGAAAGAGACACATTAATGGGTTGCCCCTTGCACCACAACCCAGGTAGGAGGTACCTGCCCTTGACAGGAATCCAACGAGGGACCCTTCAGTCCATGGGCTGACGTTCTATCCACTTAACCACACCAGCCAGGGCTAATTGTATTGATTTTTAGAAAGAGAGAGGGGTGGGAGGAGAGAAGCATCTACGTGAGAGAGAAACTGCTACAGGCTGTTGCCTCCAGCACACGCCCTGACTGGGGATCGAACCCACCACCTGGGTACCACTCTGACTGGAATTGAACCCGCAACCTTTTGGTTGCCGCTCCAACCAACTGAGACACACCAGCCAGGGCAAAGCAAACTTTAAAAGAATATCTTATTTTCCCTCCTCAGAAATCTCATTCAGTTGATACATGTGGGTTTTGGGTTTTTCTTTTAAATGATGGTTGGATTCTACTTGCATATTTTTATGTGAAAAGTCGCTTGCTTGTGCCTACACCCTCTCCCCCGGGACAGCCTCCGTTGGGGGGCGCTAGCACAGGCCTCGGGACATGGCCGCGCGTTCTTCCCCTCGGGCCTCAGTTAGACCTGAAGGTTCCCAATTTGAATGTCTGCCCTTTGTTTCCGATCCTGGATGAAAATGAACAATTCGCCCCATTCAGATGTAAAAATCTCTTCTTCCAGTACATGCAGATAAAGGTCGTAGGCTGCATTAATAACGAGTCCTTACTTGTGTCACTAATAACATCTTGCATTGTTCACCCTGAAACTCTTTGAAAAACCTAATTTTCCCTTCTCTCTGGGTGCCAGGCCCGATACGCATCTCACCGCTCAATGGGATCATTCCTCTCCACTCCGAGCGGGAGACGCTGTCCCCGATGGACGTTCATTTCATTTCACCGGAGAATGAAACCCGGCAGCCAGTTCAGACCAGCCCGTGCATATTTATTAAGCTCCTACTAAGTGTCTTCACATTTTTCTCTTGTGCGGAAGAGTCTATTTCCAAAGCACTCCAATCTGATTAGGAAAATGCATTCAATTCAGCAGCTATTTCTTGATTGCCTATTGAGCGCGCACAATACCCGGCCAGCTATACACAGATAACTGAGACTGTTACTAGCGCACGGGGCAGGGAGGTGAAAAGACCTGTTAGGAAACCGGTGGGGGACTTTACTTAGTTTTGTGAAAATGGAGGAAGCATGGAATGGAGAACACAGGGAGAAATCGTCCGAGGTCAGATTTGATTTTATTTCCTTTCCAGCTTCATTGAGGTAGAATCGACACATAACATTGTAATATAGTCAACGTGTACAGAGTGATGATTTTAAGAAATACATATTTTTCTTGATTTCAGAGAGGGGGAGAGAGAGAGAGAGAGAGAGAGAGTGAGAGAGAGAGAGAGAGAGAGAGAGAGAGAAACAGCATGGATCAGCTGCAGGTCCCCTACTAGGGATCGACCCCAAAACCCGGGCCTGTGCCCTGACTGGGAATCGAACCGTGACCTCCTGGTTCACAGGTCGATGCTCAACCACTGAGCCACACCAGCCATGCTTGGCATTGCTTTTCACACAACATCGCGTAACTTGTTTATCCCGAGTCATAAACAACACCCGCTTGAGTGAACTGATGTACCTCTGGACTCATTTTCTGAAAACTTTTGTGCCCCTCAATCATGTGGACGTATCTCTGCCCTGAGAGCTGGATACCCTTAGAGAGGCGTGAGTCCCCTTTTTCTGTGAATTTTAGTACCAGATCCCTTGATTTTATTCCTGCCGGGTCTCTCCAGCCCGCCTGTTTCTCTTCAACCCCACCGCTGCTCGTGTTGTGACATCTTGCCAGGGCGGGCCCTTGGGAGGGTGAGACCCCGGAGAGCAAAGACTTCATATTGCCCTAGCTGGTGTGGCTCAGTGGATAGAGCGTCAGCTTGCAGACTGAAGGGTCCCGGGTTCGATTCCTGTCAAGGGCACATGCTTGTGGACTTGATCCCCAGTGGGGGAGCGTGCAGGAAGCAGCCGATCCGTGATTCTCTCTCATCATTGATGTTTCTCTCTCTCTCTCTCCCCCTCTCCCTTCCTCTCAGAAATCAATAAAAATACATTTTTAAAAGGAGAAATGATAGCTGGAAAGGTGGGAAGTAGCCAGACTATGGACCACACATGTGGACGTGTGAGGGTGAGCAGGCACTTTCTTTGGTGAGCAAACGTGCTTTATATAAATGGGAGAAAGAGAGCCAGGCCGGAGCCAGCTTACGGATTGAAGGGATTCTCTTTCCTAAAGGGCTGCCCTGCCCCTGTGTCCTCAAGGACGACTTGTAAGGATCTGCTTTGAAATGTTGCAGATAAATGCATCAAATAGGATCACGTTGCGGGAGAGGTGTCTGCAGAAGCAGGGGTTATTGTGGGTGCGATTCCAACATCACGTCGTCGGTAAAACGCGAGATATTTGGGTTTTCTCTCTATTCTCTGTGGCATCCGGGATCCTCCTCTCAGCATAGGACTCCCTGGTGAATTTTGTCAGGGCACGTGCCTGGGTTGTGGCCTCCATCCCCAGTAGGGGGCGTGCAAGAGGCACCCGATCAGTGATTCTCATCATTGATGTTTCTCTCTCCCCCTCTCCTTCACTCCCTCTCTAAAATCAATAAAAATATGTCTAAAAGATTTTTATATTTACGGGGTTTAGAGAGAGAGAGGGAGTGGGGGGGGGGGGAAGAGAGAGAAAGACAAATAACAATTTATTGTTCCACTTATTCATGCATACTTGATTCCTATGTGCCCTGACCAGGAATCGAACTCATAACCTTGGCATATGGGGAAAATGCTCTAACCAACTGAGCTACCCAGCTAGGGTGCAAACCAGAGGTCTCAGTGCAGACTTAAGCCTTAATAACTTTCAGGACTATCAATGCTACACACTTGCAAACACATATTTGAACAGTTAACTCCTTATATTTACGCATACTAGTTGTGTGAATTTAATACGCTTTTCATTATAATGTTTACTTCCGTCAACATTCACCAATGTTAGCTAGAAGCACCGAAGGAAGAATAGATTTGGCACATGAAAATGAACACATTTTATTCATTAAAAATATCAGTCACATTAAAGTCAAACAAACAGACAAATGAGGTGACGGCAACATTATAAAGGCTTCTGAAGAGAAAAATTTCACGAACAGTTCCCTCATTTCCAATACCAACTATTTCCATTTTTGCCTATGACCCTATACTCCTGTCTGGGTAGTTCTGTAATCACAGTGATTAAAAATAGCCAATTTTTTTTCTCCTGCTTTTTCATTAACACCACATGATACGCTATTTTGGTTTCCTCTGTTTTCTTGGTCATCCTATTTTTAACGTCCCCCTAACGATCCCAATTCAAGAGGGTGGCATCCATGTAGCTGTTCCCATATTAATTGGGTACTTGGGTCGCTTTGCGTAGCTTTTAAATAATTCACAATGAATATGTTATCAGCACTGTGTGTGTTTTCACATCTGCGACGCTATTTCTTAGGGAAACGTCCCAGGAATGCCATTCCTGAGTCAAAGCGTAAACAGCGGCGAGGGTCTGCGGAGTTGTGCCTGTTTCCATGCACACGGGCGGGAGCACGGCTGGTAAACATCACGTAACTGCAGCGAGCACGCTAATTAGGCTCCGGCGTGTGCGCCGTGTTTGTTTTCCCAGCACAAGTGATAAGTCAACATTAACTCTTATTTCAGTAACGAGAGAGTCTTAAGTGGGATTGGTGTCTAGACACCAAAGGCGGCTCCGTCGTCCCCAGGAAATCTGGGTGAGTTGGGGCTCGAACAGAAATGGGACAGCTTCTCCTTAGCCGGTTTGGCTCAGTGGATAGACTGTTGGCCCACAGACCTAAGGGTCCCAGGTTCGATTCCAGTCAAGGGCGCCTACCTGGGTTGCAGGCTCGATTCCTGGCCCTGGTCAGGGCGTGTGTGGGAGGCATGCAGTCGATGTCACATTGATGTTTCTCCCCCTCCCTTCCACTCTCTCTCAAAATCAGTGGAGAGCCCAGCCGGTGTGGCTCAGTGGTTGAGCGTCGACCTAGGAACCAGGAGGTCACAGTTCAATTCTGGTCGGGGCACATGCCCGGGTTGCTGGCTCGATCCCCAGTGTGGGGTGTGCAGGAGGCAGCCAATCCATGGTTCTCTCATCATTGATGTTTCTCTCTCTCTCTCTCCCTCTCCCTTCCTCTCTGAAATCAGTAACAATATATTTTTAAATAATAAAATAAAAATCGATGGGACAATGTCCTTGGATGAGGATTAACCAGAAAAAAGGGAAGAAACAGGACAGCTCCCCTGGGACTTGCCTGTGGCAGTGGAGTCCCAGGGCCCACTGACACCCAGTGTCCCCGGAAGCACAGGCTCTTCAGAGCTGGACCGTCCCTCCCCACCTCGCACAGCGCTAGCTGTCAGGGGCGCGTGGAGGACCTTCTGCGAGGGACAGATGCACCCCAGAGGGAACCCGGCGCCTGGGCCCCTTATCGCAGCTGATCTTCCCGGCCAGTTAATCTCCCAGACCTTGCAGTTAGCGAGGTCGCCTTTAATTTACAGCCAGAGGTCTGGGGTAATTGGCCTAACCGGGGTCATTGATCTTACAGGGATACGCTCGCCTCAGTGCTTTCATCCGTCTTCTATAATTGGAAAAGGAGGAATTCCTAAACGCCCTATCGCCTCCCTTATCTCTAAGCTCAGAATAGGATGGAGTTAGGGCTCATAGGAACCAGGTTGTACAGGAATGGCTTTACACACAGAATCGGAGGGGAGAGGAAAGCACTTCTGTGAGGAATAGGTCTGGGATTTGCCTGTGTGCTGTCTGCTCAGTTACAAACCTATCCTTCTCTGCTTCTAGGCCTACATAGCTATGTCTGTAATTACATCCTTACGTATCTGTGGGTCTGTATGACCACACGTCTGTAGCTCTATGTCTGTGTTTGTCTCTATATGTCTCTGTACCTCCCTCTGTTTCTGTGTCTCTATGTATATGTCTCTCTGTCTCTGTCTTTCTGTGTGTGTGTGTCTTTGTCTCTATCTTTATGTGTATATCTATTTTATGTGTCTATTCTATACCTACATCTACATGTACACCTATATCTATACATCTAATCCTCTATACCTATATCTACTGATGCAGTGGTTCTCAACCTTCCTAATGCTGCGACCCTTTAATACAGTTCCTCATGTTGTGACCCAACCATAAACTTATTTTTATTGCTACTTCATAACTGTAATGTTGCTACTGTGATGAATCGTCATGTAAGTATCTGATATGCAGGATGTGTTTTCATTGTTCGCGACCCACAGGTTGAGAACCACTTAGTGATACTGTCTCAGTCATGTACTATTTTCTGTCCTAAATTCCATAAAAAAGATACTGTTGTACATCATACAATCCAATCATCGAGATGTCGGATTAGAAATAAGGCAAGAGACTTTGCCACTCAAAAGAAAAGAACGAGAGAAGTGTGGTGAGTTAAGGGAACTCATTTCTTTTGGAAGGTTTTGGCTGTGTTAATGAGTACCCTCCATTCGCTCTTCTAGACTAGGCAACTTTACAAATCTTTTTATTGATGCTTATTAGTTCCTGATTGGTCCTTTCAAAAGTATTTTGCCTTAGCAACATCCTTGGGATTGGTTGATACACCTTGCTCCCATGTGATTGGTTATCTGCAAGCTGCCTGTCTTAGCAACAGCCATACATTTTTAAGTTTGTTCCTTCTCCGCCCAGTTAGGCTGTGCTACTAACTGCTCAGCTGGGTTTTCAGTTTTTTGTTTATTTGTTTTTAATATATTTTTACTGATTTTTAGAGAGGAAGGAAGAGGGAGAGAAACATCAATGAGGGAGAATCATGGATCAGCCTCCTGCACGCCCCCTACTGGGGATCGAGTCTGCAATCCGGGCATGTGCCCCGACCCTGGTTCCTAGTCGATGCTCAACCCCTGAGCCATGCTGGCCGGGGGGTTTTCGGGTTTTATTCCCACCCCTGGTGGTCCCACTCTCTGACCACCTAGCTTCCCTCTGCCTCCTCACTGGGCCATGTACGCTTGCGTCCTAGTCGGCTACGTCCCCTCTCCCTGAAATACGTGGAGGAAGAGAAAAGACAGTTTGCAGACGGATTCTGTTTTGCCTCCAGACATAAAATCGATACAGAGGGGAAACAGCGGGCGGAAGCCGGCATTTACCTTTTACAAGGCAGTTACGGGTTACAGCGCACCCGCCTCAGAGTCGCCTTTGTTGACAAGGTTGTTCCTTGAGATCTTGGCAGTTTATAGAGGAAACATGGTGAACTTGGTCGGCGGGTTCTGGCGGGAACCTCCCACGGAACAGCTGGGAAGGCTGGGCTGACGGCGAGGGCACCCAGGGGCGGAAGGCCCATGTTCCCCGCAGCCCATGTGCAAATCATGTCAGCGCTCCCAGGGAGCCCGCTGCATACAAAGGAGCAGAGGTCCTGGTCGATGCACAGTGGCGGGGGGGGGGTAATAGGGCTGCGGGCTGGAGGTGGAATAGGGGCTGGGGCAGAGAGAAAGGGAGGGGCACGAGAGGAAGGCTGCCATCAGGGATGGGCATCATGGAGGGTGTGGGACGCAAACCTCAGATGCCCCTGTGGACGGTGTGTGTGTGTGTGTGTGTGTGTGTGTGTGTAACCTGATCACACACACCCCTTCAAGGACTTGGACAGATTTCCTAAAGGGGCCGTGTGGGGGAACCCAGCCCGCATGTAGTCCTTCGTGATAGCTCTTATTTCAGAGGCTGGGATGCCTGCCTTCCACGCAGCACTGAGTGAAATCGCAGACCCTCCCCGGGACCAGCTGCACAGGGAGAACAGGAGAGCCAGACCGAGAAGCCGTCCTGACAGGCTGCTGGCAATTCCGCTGGTTGTTCTTTCAGCACCCTTCACCCTCACGTCCTCGCCGTGTGTGTGTGTGTGTGTGTGTGTGTGTGTGTCATGCCACGTGGTGTGAGGCTTCGGCACCTGCGCTCAGGGCTGTAGACTTGCTGTTTAAAACCTCCGTGGTGCCCGGCCTGGTGTGGCTCAGTGGTTGAGCGTTGACCTGTGAACCAGGAGGTCACAGTTCGATTCCCGGTCAGGGCATGTGGCCGGGTTGCGGGCTTGATCCCCAGTAGGGGGCGCTCAACCTCTGAGCCACAGGGGCTGGGCTCTGGTTGTATTTTAAAGGGTTTGCTGGTGGATTGGCTATTTGGTTGAGACAGACCCCAGAGTTCTGAGCCTGAAGATAGAAAGGCGGGGCTGCCCTTAAAGGGGAAGAGGGAAATGCAGCACCATCGGGTCGGAGGGAAGAGCAGGAACTGGGTTCTGGACAAAGTGTCAAGCATGTGTTAGTGACCCACGCGCAGGTACCACGCAGGGGGTAGGCCATCGGGGCGGTCCAGGCTGAGAGGGGCCTAGCGCTGCCTCAGAGACGGGACTGAAGGACGTGTGGTTAGCTGATGTCACCTGCAGGGCTATTAAGTGTAAAAGCCTCCAGTGTGGAGACCTGGGAGAAAGGAGGTGCTGATGCCCCCCCCCCCCCCCCCCCCCCGGGAGGTCTGGACCCGTAACTTATCTACCCTCTGTGGATCTTTATTAGGATGGTCACAGTTTTAAAGAACCATCATTAGGGGGTTACTTTTT
>NW_005878200.1:0-7900 GCF_000147115.1 Myotis lucifugus | reverse complement strand
TTGAGTGTCTGCCCCCTGGTGTCAGTGTGTGTCATAGTGACCAGTCATTCCCAGTCTTTCTGCTTTTAGGGTCAGTTTGCATATTACCCTTTTACTATATAGAATAGAGGCCTGGTGCACGGGTGGGGGCTGGCTGGTTTGCCCTGAAGGGTGTCCCGGATCAGGGTAGGGGTCCCGCTTGGGTGCCTGGCCAGTCTGGGTGAGGGGCTGAGGGCCGTTTTCAGGCTCGCGTGTGACTGAAGCTCCCAACCTCTCTTTTTATTCTTTTTTTTTTTTTATTCTGGGATTTCTTTACCTTCTATGGCTGTCACTGGAACTGAGAGCCGGCTTTAGCTCTGAGGCTCGGCTCCAGCTCTAAGACCTCCGCTGCTGAAAGCAGGTACCTGGGTTTGTTTGGTTTCTATAATTGAAACACTGTTGCAGCTCCAGTTCTGAGGCCCGGCTGGCTGAAAGCAGGTTTCTGGGGTTTGTTTAGCTTCTATAATTGCAACATTGTTTCTTAGAGTGCAAGCTCAGAGCCCAGCAGTGGCAGGTGGGGAACCTTGGCTTCCTCCTTCACTGGAGCAAGCAAGCCTCCTGTTCGCTTCAGCTGCCTGGCTGCCGGCCATCATCTTGGTTGGCAGTTAATTTGCATATCGCCCTGATTAGCCAATGGGAAGCGTGTTGGAGGTACGGTTAATTACCATGTTTGTCTATTATTAGATAGGATACCAGAGGCTCAGTGCATGGAATTGTGCACCACTGGGGTCCCTCAGCCTGGCCTGTGCCCTCTCCCAATCCCAAACCCTTTGGAGGATGTCAGAGAATTGGTTTTGGCCAGATACCCACAGGCCCAGCATGGCCTACAGGGACAGGGCCAAAACCAGCAGTCTGACATCCTCCGAGGGATGTAGTAGTGTGCGAAGCAGCAGGTGGCAGGGGAGGAGCTCAAGCCTGGGCCCAGCACCAAGCCCTCCTGCTCATTCCAGCCCTGCTGCGCCTGCACTTGGTAGTGGTGCTGTGGAGGTGGGAGAGGCTCGCCCTGCTGCAGCTGTGCTCACCAGCCCTGTGCCAGGCATTGAGTGCCCATTGGTCAGCTGAGTGGCTCTCCTGCTGTGGGAGTGCAATGACCAAACGGCTGACTGGTTGAATGGTTGACTGGCAGAATGATCAATCAGTCGCTTAGGGTTTTATATATATAGACTAGAGGCCCGTTGCACGAAGAGATTCGTGCAATAGGCCTTCCATCCTCTGGCTGCCAGCACCGGTTTTCCTCCGGCACCCGGAACCCAGGCCTTTGGTCTGGCCGCAGCGAGGCTTGGCAGCTGCAGCGGAGAAGCCAAGCCTCTTCAGTCTTCAGTCTTCAGTCTTCACTCTGGCCAGAGCCTTCAGTCTTTGCTCTGTGCCTGCGTATGCAAATTAACCACCATCTTTGTTGAGTTAATTTGCATAGTCTCTCTGATTGGCTTGTGGGCATAGCTGAGATACACCTATTTGCATGTTTCTCTTTTATTAGTGTAGATTATGTATGTAATTTTTGTGTGTCTAATATTAAGATTAGTTAGCAACAAAAAAATAGCTGGGCAGAGTAGACTAGCAGGAATAGATAATTTGATGTATTAACCTAATTTAGAATACGCACACACACACACACACACATGCACACATACAAATTTCTCTAAATAATTTACCTCATTTAGTTTGCTAAGCAAATGGAGACAAATATTTCTAAAATCTATTTTAAAAGTACAAGTGCTAAAGTGGAAGAAAAAATTCTAAAAGCTTTATTGAGTGTTTATTTTATAACAGATACTAGAGGCCTGGTGCACAAAATTTGTGCACTGGAGGGAGGTGGTTTCTCAGCATAGCCTGCACCCTCTCGCAGTCCATGACCCCTCAGGGGATGTCTGCCTGCTGGCTTAGACCCGTTCCCATGGAAATCCTCTCAACATTCCAGGATCCCTCACTCCTTACCTCCTGCCTGCTCACTGCTCCTTACCACTCAGCTTGTTGCTCCTTAGCGCTTCCATGGAGGCAGGAGAGTCTCCCACCACCTCTGCGCTCACCAGCCATGAGCCCTATCTTTCTGTGTAGTTGTCTATGGGCCAACTGCTCTATTCCTTCTCATTTAGGGCGAGCAGCATGTGAGGGCAGAGCGTGCTGTCATGGAATACAGAGGGCTGCCTGGAGCTGAGGGGAGTGGTCGGGCCCACGGAGTGAGAGGTGGACTCAGAGGACGCTATCTCACCCAATTGTGAGGCAGGCTGGCCAGCCTTCATCTGCTTGACCCCACCCAGGGAGGGACCAAGCAGGGTGTCTGCCTCTCCATTCTCCATCCTTCTATCTGTGACAACTGTCACCCTTGCCAGGCCTCCCCCAAAGTGAGTTCAGCTCAATCCCTGAATGTAAAAGGGCACGGGGAGGTGGTGAGGACTCCTCTCCAATGCCCCCTGATTCCCAGCGACAGGACCTGGTCTCAGGACAGTGGCCACAGCTGCAGAACATAGATCTGTTTCAAGAAAAGTTGTGAATGCAGACTTTCTTATGAGCCCCTATTCCAAAAGGTGGCAGTTTATTCACATGTGGCAAAGACATCTTCAAGAGTAACCTAAGTGGATAAAGTCAGGGCCAAACCAGGCCATTTCCTCACCCAATCTCTCTGAGGTGCATGGACAGAACCAAGTCTCAACTCTTCACAGGACACTTCTGGGTTTGTTTTTTTTTAAGCCTAAAGGACAATAGTCTGTCTCCATTCTTATGCTTTGGGATTTTTTCATCGTTAGATAAAAGGATACGTACATTGGGGCAATCCTCTCGAGATACAATATTCCAGTTGCACCCATGTGACGACGACAGCGCCCCTCAGAGGGAGGGAGCCAACAGATGGGGAGCAGGGAATTCTGAAAACCAAAGCAAAAGTTCAGAACACGGAAGAAGTCCTTGGTGTTCTGCTGAAAAACTTGGACTCCTTCCTCTGCCGTCACACAACTGTCACACACCAGGCAGTCACTCAGAAATATCTTTGCATTGGCCAACTTATGGAATTCTACCTTCTCTCCGTTCTCCTGACCTAGACTGCCTACATTCTCTTGGTCATTGTTGTTTTTTTTTCCCCAAAACATTATAAAGTTTATATGAATATAACATACAAGGATGCAGCCTCCTTTGTAGGAACAGGGAAGGAAGGGGTGGTTAAGTAAGGCACACGGAGCTGCAGCAAACACCAGCTGTAGGGAGGACCAAGGGGGACAGGAGTTTGGTACTGGGGCCGAGGCCCTAGAGCCATTGCAGGGGAAGTAGGGATGCCCTCTGAGTGCCACGTTCTGAGGCTGAACTAATTGGTCAAGCTGAGGCAGAGGTGGGTGGCCATATCAGCCATCTTTGGTGCTGTTTACCCTTTCCCACCCCAGCTCTGTTTAAAACCCCAGAGCCCTGGATTCCAAAGGCCCATCCAGAGCAGAGGCCCTGGAAGGGGTGAGAGGAAGTGAGTAGGGCAAGTTTGAAAGCCAATATGCCTGTGTGCTGAGGGATGGCCGGAGACAGTGGTTAGAGGTAGCCAGGGAAGGGCTCTCATACATACCCTTCTGTGGGGGCCACAGGTGAAGGAGGCCAGGGGAGTAGGGTAGGGATGGGGCGCCATGGCCCCAGCCTCTTAGGCATCTGTCTGTCCTCTGTAGTGTACATGGAGGAAAGGAGCTGCCTCTGAGAAGGGGCCAGGCCAGGCCAGGTGACCATCTTGAGTTCTGGCTGAGGGGATGGTCCACACCCTGAGATGCCTTCTAACTGGTGGTGGACCCAGGCCTGACTTTCGCCACCGCCGCCTCCACCTGGACCCAGGTGTTTGGTCATTCATCTGGTTGTGATGGCCCTAGGCTATTATTAGTATAGATTATTGTCATAAGCACTTAACATATACAATGGGGCCTTGACTTACGAGTGTCCCGACTAACGAGTTTTTCGAGATACGAACTGTCTCTCGGCCAATTTTTTGCTTTGAGTTGAGAGCTAAAATTCGGGTTACGAGCCAACTTCAGATACCCCACCGCTAGTTGGCGCAGCGAACGTCACAGTGAACGCCACAACATCAGCCCAGCATCACGTGTCTCACTCGTTCACTTTAATGATTTGACATACGAATAATTTGAGTTATGAGCTCGGTCACGGAATGAATTAAACTCGTAAGTCAAGGCCCCACTGTATAAGTACAGTATCTCAAGAAATCCTAGCCAAACTCTGTAATTCTTTTCTACCAAGTTTAAACTGAAAAAAAAGGGAAAAGAAAATAAGTCAAAGAACTATGTTCCTCTCACATAATTAATAAGTAATAGAGCTTGAATTCAAATTTAGTTTTGCCTGATTCTTGAGACTAATTTTTATCAACTTGACATGCTGTCATTTGGGAATTAAATCAAGCATTGCTGTATATGAAATGAGCTCCAGTGAGAAAGCTGGCTCTCAAGTGGCTAAGATAATGCAGTCGTGTGGTAGCTGGTTTTCTCCAGGTCTGCTCCAGAAATGTAATGCATGGGACCAAAGCATGTGATGAAAACTCAGAGTCCAGGCCCTGCTATTCTAAGCATGATTATATAAACAGCTTATAAATGTCTATTTCACATGTATTTACTCTTCAAAACAGAAAAGTAATATACTTGTGGAACACAAAGATCTCTCTCTCTCTCTCTCTCTCTCTCTCTCTCTCTCTCTCTCGTGCGCGCGCGCGCACACACACACACACACTTAAAATAAAAATAAAATGATAATAAAGTGATAATAAAGAAGGTACAGTGTTTTTCTGCCTTCTTTTTGCTCCCCAATTGTAAGTCAGAAAGACATAATAACACACACGCACACACACACACACACACACACACACTGTGCCATTCTAGTTTTAAATAATATTGAAAACCAATATTGAAACATACATAATAATGTTGAAACATTTTGAGGAGACTTAGTTATATACTGACCTTAGATACCAGTCATGTTCAAGGATTTGAATTTAAACTCTTAGTACATTTTTATTTGGGGATTTTATTTCATCAGGTAATTTTCCCTCATTTTAGATGAGTGACACTAAGGTAAGGAAAACAAGTTTTATTTTGATTCAAACATATTATTCAGAGGGTTTCTTAAAAACAGAGCCTAATTCATTGAACAATTGCAAGTAAAAACAAGAAATACACTGTGTTCTGGGCTCTTCTGCCTTTGGTAACTGGCTTATATCATAAAGCTTTATTTCACGTGAATGTTCTCATTGCCTCAAGTGTATTCTTTCTCTTATGCATACATTATTTTTGCTGCTCTTTTTTAAAAATGTGTTTCTAGCTCAGCTTTTTTTCTCTTTTTGGTTTTTGCCTTAAGATTCTTAAACTGAATTTAATTCTAGTTAAAAATAACTAAGATCTTGAGCGCTTACTATGTGGCAGACAAGGAAGAGAAGAATAGCTCTCCACGCATGGGCTTGTCCACAGAGTAATAAACAACTCCTGTGACCCAGTGAGATCTTAGGGCTCAAGCTTTATGAAAGTGCAAACTCCATTCTTTGAACTTCCTGATCACTTCCTAAAAAGACATCTACTGAAATGGAACTCCTATTTTCAAGGTGGATGTGCCTGCATGTCATTTATATAACTCCTTATGGGATTTTGAATGAGACCTCTTGATGAATTTTTGGTTGTGTGTTTTCTCTCATTACTAAGTTTAATGTTGAAGTGATCATAGCTTGCTAACTAAAACCGTGAAACTGATGTCAGACTTCTGACCCTACAGAATTACAAGGGAATAAACTTGTGTTGTTTTAAGTTACAAGGTTTGTAGAAGTTTGTCATAACAGCAACAGAAAACTGATATATTGCTTATAAAGAGGCTTACGTCGGAGTCTCCCACCCTCCATCCTTAGATATTCTGAGTAATTTTGCAATACTGACCAACCCTGGCTATAGGTCGGCAAGCACTTATGCCACGTAACTTCAGAGAAGAAAAACACAGGCACAGAAAAACAGAGGCCGAGAGACAGAGTGAGATGGGGAGAGAGAGGGAGAGATTTTCAGTGAATTTTAGACACATTCTCCATCGAAATCGATTTGTGCTGAAGCTGTTTATAAGTTTGGCATTCAGTCTGTCGCATTTTTCTTTCTCTTCTTTTGAATTTGTTTTTATTTCTTTTGTTTTTACCCCCTTACGTCTAGAAAATGTTTCTTTAGCTGTATATGAAGCACAAATCTTGAGAAATCTGCTGTTCTTTAGCAAGAAGATGTGATTTGTGAACAGATTTAAAATGTGTGAAAGACTAGCAGTGAGGATTGTGAGATGTTGAGCTTGCAAGAAATGGATTGCCTCCTGGACCTTCCCCAGGGGGACTGGCACAGGACTAACACCTATCCATGTATTAGTCATTTTAAGTAAAAGTAAAGCTTTATTTTGGTATTAACTGCATCTCCTTGCTTTTTGGAGAAACTGGTCATCTGAAAAGTACAAAGAAAAGTTTATATCTGATACGTATGTACTAATCTTACTATACTATGAATACTATTATTATGTGTCTTAATGACTTTTCAATGAAAGATATTTTCCATAATATTTTTTCTCATCATAACTATAGTATCTTTCCCCTAGGAGCTCATAATGGATATGGACCAGAATATATAAGGTATTTAATAATCGGTTGGGCCTGACCAGTGTGGCTCAGTGGTGGAATATTTGCCTATGAACCAGGAGGCCAAGGTTCAGTTCCCAGTTAGGGCGCATGCCTGAGTTGTGGGCTCAGTCCCCAGTGTGGGGCATGCAAGATGCAGCCGATAAATGATTCTCTATCATCACTGATGTTTCTATCTCTCTCTCCCTCTTCCTTCCTCTCTGAAATCAATAAACACAGATTAAAGAAATAATCAGTTGTTGTTAAAACAAAATTATGCTCATGAACTGTATTCAAGAATCACTAGGGATACACCATTATTCCTAATGACACTAAAAATAAGTTTAATCAGTAACTTCAGTTATAGACTCAAGAATTCAAGTGGAATTCAGAGATAGAACTTGAATGATATTAACCAGCCATATATTATCGATACACATTGTAATGTACAATTTTTACCTATGCAATCACTGATAGGGCTTGAAATCAATCTTTTTTTAATAGTTCATGTATAAAAATAATTTGGATAATAGTAGAGTCTCTTATTTACAAATAATTAGTACCTGAAATAATCTGGATAGAAATTTAGAAGAAAAAGTTATGCAGGATACTTAAATTTATTTGCATGGGCAAATAATGTGAGGATCCATACTTTCTGTTACTTCTGGTAATGTGCTTGGAATCAAGGCCGATGGTAGAAGCTTATGTATTTGCAGAAAAGAGGATGCTGAAAGTTGCTATGTATTTTCCCCAGCATCTACCAAAAGATGAAGTTGATGGAATGGTTGTAGCTTGGATTTGACATATTCTCCTATTGTAACATTTATGAAAATGGAAACAGTGAGCAAGGTGAAGCGAAGCCACTTCTTTTCCAAACGCTATTCGGTAACCTAGAGACGCGCACTCACTGTGGTGACATCACCATATTCAGGAAATGAATGTCCTCTCCAGCCTGGTGGATGTGATCACTGTCAAGCTGTCTTCCTGTCACTTGGCCTCTAGTCTAGTAATGGAAATACCAGAAGTAGTATTGGAGTCCAACTGCAGAGTTTAGACTGATGATTTGATGCCAATGAGAAAATGTTTTGTGATTTAAAAGGAAAGTTTGATTTTTGAAATCATGTCAAATTAGCCTTATTATCATCTTAATTCTTCCTCACACAAAGATTTTTAGAGAGAGGGAGAAAGAGCGAATCATTGTAGCAAGAGAGACACATCAGCCAACTACCTCCTGTGCGAGCGACATCTGGGATAAGAACCTGCAACAAAAAGGCGCCACGGGAGCAC
>NW_005878199.1:0-7902 GCF_000147115.1 Myotis lucifugus | reverse complement strand
GCTTCTTAAGGTCTTATCTCCGGGTTAGGCACCACCTTCCCTTTTGCCTTCTGAACTGTCCCAGGCACCGTTTCTTCAATGAGTATTCTCTAGGTGTTCTCGCCTACGCCCCTCATTTCTCAGCTAATACATGCTTTGGGAGTGATTCAAAGTGCCCAGGCAAATGAGGGAAAGGCATTCCAGGGAGAGGACTCAGCACAGCAAAGGCTCTGAGCAGCTCTAACAATGGAGAGAGAGGTTGTAACCCTATAATTAAGTTTCACTGTTAGGGTTACTCAAAAGCCCTTTTCCTTACTTCTTTTCTTCCTCTTTTTATTCATCACGATCTTCCTCTGGCTCCTTAAGACAGGCTCTCACTCTTTCCAGTTGGTCCTTCTTATTTCTGGTGAGCAGAGCACGTGGGCCAGGCCACCTGACAGCCGATGGCCAGCGGGGATACCGGGTGCCCGTTTGTGGGTCTGTTTTCCTCAGAAGGGGTGTAGGCAAGGCAATAGCTTCCTCTGCAAACTATTCTCCTCTCACTCAGCTGACTGCTTCGTCATTCGACACATACAAGTATAGACACAGAGGTGACAGTTTTCACTGGGCAAAAAGGTCCCCAGGAAGACAGGGCTGTGTGTGGATGGGGTGGTGGTGGAAGTTGTAGTTAGCAGCAGGGGAGAGACCATTATAATGCGCCAAGTGCAAGTATAATAAGATGGCCCACTGCTGCCTCCCTGTATTTATAGTTGTGCAAAGGACCTTTGTCTGTGATCTCAGCCCTGAAGCTCACAATCCAGCCACCATCCCCTTAATTCATGCCCTCCCTTACTTCATGCCCTCCCCTTTTATCGCAAGGCATCAGATCATTATAAATTCTCAGCCCACCATGCGGCCTGCAATCCCAACACCTAATTCTTGTTAGGAACAAAGGTGTATATCATTGGTAAGAATCACAACTGAGACACACACAAACCGGGAGGTGGTGCCTACAGTTTTTCCTCATCCAAAGCCCTCTCTGTAGGCCCCTGCCCAGCTGGTAGCCTGCCCAACATCCGGGTTCCACATCACCTCTGTCTTGGTTTTGAGCTTGCCTCTCTTTAATCAGAGCGAAGTTTCATCACTTTCTTCAAGGCTTCTCTGTAACTTTTTTTTTCTTTCACGGGCCTACCACATGGACTATCTTTGTTCTTCTCACATAGAGAGCTGTCAGTATTGAAGGCTCTATTCAGGAAGGCAAGGAGGAGGCCCTTGTTTTCCCAAGTCACATCAGATGCTATTTGTGCTTCTGTCCTCTTTGAGGCCTGCAGCATAATTCTAACTGCATAGAAGATATCACATGTTTATGGGCATAGATTGAGTGAGTGTGTATGGAGTGGCTGGAGGGGGTTAGCGGGGGAGGGCACAGTTCATCACAGGAGAAAAATGAGACCAAAAAAGTGGGGAAAGCAGAGGAAGAGCAAAAGAGTAGAAGAGTAAAAGGGGGTAGGAACTTGGGCCACGAGACCCATAGTAACGGTGCCAGTGGCCCCGAGGTTTCGCTGTCCTCCCCTGCGGTAGTGTTCTACTGTCAGATCCTTTCCAGGCTCCCGTCAGCTCACACGCTCAGTGGGTGTTTGGGCATCCTCCAGTGTGACATCCAGAGTGACATCCGTCAAGCGCTCCTTCCAGCTCCTCTTTGGGCTGATGAAATTAGAGTCGTCAGTGTGGAGACAAGCAGCTCCACGGTGGCAGGAACCAGGGACACCAGCCGGAGGAAGCAGAGCCCCAGTGTGCGTTCTCTCCTGGGAGGTCTCACTGGGTGCCAGGCTCCTGGCCCCCAGGGCAGTGATTCATCCTTCGCTTTTCATGTGTCACCTGCTTTATGTCTGCTCCTCCTAAAGATGGTGAGGTGCAGAGGAACAAGGAGATGGCCACTCCTCTGCAGGCCGAGAGCCAAGTTCACATGTCACATCAGGACCTCGGTTGGGCCTCACCAGCTTTTTTCACCCTGTGCAGCTCTGCTGGACACCCTCTGAGAAGCTGATTCTGATGGATGGGAGCTGGGCTCAGGGACCGGCAGTTAGTCTGTGCGCGATCCTGGCTCCATGACCACACTCGCAAGCACTGCTAATGGGGAGGTCAATGAAATAATACCAGCCACTGCTTTTCTTCCCCACGGCACTGGCACTGCCAGAGAGAGGTGCTTCGTGGGTTATTAACAACAGCAATTAATGGGGAGTAACTGACTGTGAAAGGAGGCCAGTGAGGGTGGCCGGAAAATCCAATCCTACATTCGTGGGGCCAGGGCTTCCCAAGGGATTTGACTACATCCTGACCAAGTAGTCAGTGAGATGAAGAGGACACACGTCTTGGGTTCCATGGGACAAAAGTTCAGGAAATGCTGGTCTGGTGCTGGAGTGCACATGGCCCCAATTTACAACGTCCCCCTGCTGAATTAAGTTCCTAATTCTGAAGGGAGAGTCATTTCCTTAATGTGCAAAGCCACAGGTTCAGCTATTAGAGCTGGAAATGACATTTGTTGTGTGATTGAGGCCACTTCTGTAATTCCTACAAAAAACAATTTGCCTGGATTCAGTGATATTTGTTCCTACTAATATACAAAAACCTCATGGCTAGGATAACACACTGAGCATTATCAGTCAAAAATGTGATCAGAATAATAATACTAACAACCAACATTCATCAAGATGTTGTCATTGTCATCATCATCATCATCATTACCACCATCAGCATCATCAAGTAGTTAACATGCATTGAGACCTTTTTTTAAAAAAAATATTTTATTGATTTTTTACAGACAGGAAGGGAGAGGGATAGAGAGTTAGAAACATCGATGAGAGAGAAACATCGTTCAGCTGCCTCCTGCACACTCCCCACTGGGGATGTGCCCGTAACCAAGGTACATGCCCTTGACCAGAATCGAACCTGGGACCCTTGAATCCGCAGGCCAACTGTGCCCTCCCCCCCTAAACCCCTCCTCCTACTACATACACACTCACTGTCATACATCCATGACATGGGAATACAAGTACAACGCTGAGCCAAACCAGTTAGGGCAGCATTGAGATCTCTTTGTTCCAAGCACTGTTTTAAGTACTTCCAATGCCTTACTTCTTTAATCTCCATTACAACACTCTGAGGTAGGTGCTACTGTTATCCCTTTTCTGTAGCCGAGGAAACTAGAAAGAGTAAGTAAGGTGGCCAGGCTACCAGCTACCAAACGAAAGCCCTGGAATTCTAAATCACCAGGGTCTTTGCCATTAACCACCATGCTGCTGGAATTTAGCAAACAGATCGGTCGGCCTCTCAATCCTGGGGCTTTGAGTTTGGCGGATTCCATATCCATGACATGGGAATACAAGTACAAATGAGCCAAGAGGGCCAGGCGAGGTGGAGGCAAGGGAGGTGCCCAGGTGTCACACTTGAAGGAGGTGCTGTGGGAGGTGCATGAGCCAGCCCTGCACTTTGGACCTGGGAGCCCATGAGTAAGCAGGGGCCTCAATCGTCTTACCCTAGTCTTCGCCCAATAGCAAAGTGTAAATGAGAGTTGTTACTTAAGTTCCTGGAATGGAATAGGTTCTTAAATACAAATTTTCTTGAGATTAATATTAAGAGATTTTTTTTCCTGGAGAGCACAGTTGGTTACAAGAGAGGAAAGAAGTCAGAAAAACCCATGGCCTTTGGATTGGGATCTGAGGGACATGTGAGAGAACTGGGAGGGCCCTGATGACAAACATCACATTTGCTTAGACCAGCGGTTCTCAACCTGTGGGTCGTGACCCCTTTGGCGGTCGAACGACCCTTTCACAGGGGTCGCCTAAGACCATCCTGCATATCAGATATTTACATGACGATTCATAACAGTAGCAACATTACAGTTATGAAGTAGCAACGAAAATAATTTTATGGTTGGGTCACAACATGAGAAACTGTATTTAAAGGGCCAGAAGGTTGAGAATCACTGGCTTAGACCCTGCTTTGTTCCACTGGAGCCCACCTGTGCTTTTTCCTCCTCGTGTGCTGAAAGTTTCACTTCAAAGGAGTGGGGAACAAAGGCAGCTGCTGCCCCAGACAGGCTCCCATTTCCTGGGTCGCTCAGACATGGGTCTCTGGGTCATGGTCATGGTGTTTGTATTCTCCCAGCCCTTCTGCAGTGGTGCCTGCTCTCCCCAGGGCACTGCATGCACCCTGTCAGCAAAGAGGCCCCTGCCACTGGGGTGGCGAGCTGTCACTCTGTGGAAGCAAAATGACCCTTCGGGATAGCAGAATATGGCTTGAGGGGACAATGGTGAAATGTTGCATCTCATTTTAAAGATGTTGCTGCTAAGGTCCAGGGAGGAGAACTCACTTACCATCTAGGGGTTAACATGGGCTTGTCAATAAAGCTGGGTCTTTTTTCAGTTTTTAAAATATTTTTATTTATTTCAGAGAGGAAAGGAGATAGATAGAAACATCAGTGATGAGAGATAATCATTGATCGGTTGCCTCCTGCATGCCCACTACTGGGGATCGAGCCTGCAACCCAGGCATGTGCCTGACGGGGAATTGAACCATTACCTCCTAGTTCATAGGTCAACGCTCAACCATTGAGCCACACAGGCTGGGCAAAGCTGGGTCTGAATTGAATCCACTGCTACTGATCTGGTTTATGTAGCTTTCTCCGTTGTGCATGGGATGTGATACCAACAAAGCTAGCAGTGGACATTCAGGGAGGAATCTTGCTCTAAATAGCTTAGTTTTTCCCCTTCTAGAGGAAACTGCTTTTAGAAAGGTTGAGGAAGAACTGCCCTGTATTAAAGTATCAGTAATTTTTATAAAAATGATTCTACAACCCTCCTTGCTGGGCAGGGGTGGAATAAATGAAGTGTGTGTGTGTGTGTGTGTGTGTGTGTGTGCGCGCGCGCGTTCTTGGGTAGGTGAGAGAGGATTTGTTGCTAGCAGGTGATAAATCAGAATCTGTTCCTGCTAAAGCTAGTGGCAGCATTTTCTGTTTTGAGGACCTAGCACAGTGCTTGGCACTACACAGGCTCAGTTTCTGAGCATCTCCCTGACCTCTCCTGTGTGTTGTATTCCCAGCACCATAGGCCGAGAGAGCTGTGCTAATCTCCATCATGTGAATGCTGCCACTCACAGCATGACAATTATGCTTTAAGGGACTATTGCTTTATGCCTCTTTCTCCGCCTTCCCCGTCCTTCTAATGATGACACAGGTGCAAGGGCAGGTATGTTCTCTTTTCCCTCAGGTCGCAAAGTGGCTCCTTCTAGGAGTCGGGTTACTTGCTAATTGCTAATGAAGTCTTATTTGATGAAGGCCCCTGGCCTTGTGGATGCTCTGATTCTCTGATACCTGGAGCTGAGTATTTACCAGGATATTTAGGATAATGTCCCCTCTACTGGCCCCAGGCCCAAATGCTTGTCAGAGAGATGAGGGCCAAATGCTGCTATCCCTCTCAGATAACTTCTCATTGTTCACAGTGACTCAGATCATGCAGGCAGGAATAATTTGAAAAGAATTTGGAATAGCCAAGTAATTATGATGTCTACCTAGAGCCCTGAATTCTCTTAGAAACTGAGGAAGTTGGCTGTGTGCATCAGTCACTCCAGTCCTTGACCGTGCATGCACGCGTGCACGTGTGTGTGTGCGTGTGTGTGTGTGTGTGTGTGTGGTGTAGAATAATTATTTAGATTTATTTGGCTTTGATAGTATAAAATAATTACATCAACATAATTTTATTTAAACCTTACAATAATCCTGTGTGGTTATTTCTATTATCTACATTTTCATTTAAAAATGACTTGTCCAAAGTCATATAACCAATAAGAAACAGAGATGGGATTTAAAAGCAGGTGTATTGCTTTTACATTTCAGAAACTTTCCCACCCTATGTTGGTACACTGCTACTCAGCACGTGGTCCACAGCCCAGCAGGCTTGGCATCTCCTGGGAGCTGCTGGAAATGCAGAATTCCAGCCCTCACCCCAGACCTACTGACTGGGAAGCTGCATTTTGACAGGGCCCCCAGGCAATACTTGTGCTCACTGAAGTTGGAGAAGCAATGCTTTAGAGCTGTGCTGTCCAATAAAACACAGTGTGCATTACACAGGTAATATTGTCTTATAGCCACTAAAAAAGTGAAAAGAAAAAAGTGAAATTAACTTCAGTGTTAATAATAATACATCTTAACCCCAAATATTAAACATACTAGAGGCCCAGTGCACAAATTTGTGCATGGGTGGGGTCCCTCGGCCTGGCCAGCGATCAGGGCCCATTGGGGTCAGGCTGGCAAGGGGGGAGGGGCGTGGGAGGTTGGCTGTGGGAGCGCACTGACCACCGGAGGGCAGCTCCTGCATTGAGCATCTTCCCCCTGGTGGTCAGTGTGCATCATAGCGACTGGTTGACCAGTCATTCCGGTCGTTCTGGTCATTCGGTCCTAACAGTCACTTAGGCTTTTATATATATAGATTATTTCAACATAGGTAAATATAAAATATATTTTTAAAAAAATTTGTATTACTTATTTGGTACTGAGTCTGAAATCTGATGTGTACTCTACACTACCCATATCAATTCAGACCGGACACCTCATGGACTCATGAGTGGCAGCTGCACTGGGTGGCACAGGTATGGAGCGGTGACTCTGAAACTTTAGTGTGGATCAGAACCACTTGCAGGGCTGGCTGCAGCACAGATGGCTGAGTAGATCTGGGTGGACCCCGAGTGTTTATATGTCTCACACATTCCCAGGTGATGCTGATGCTGCTGGTCCCAGGACCACACTTTGAGAACCATTGCTCCGCAGGTTCCTCTGCCCCGCCTCAGAGGTCATCAGGTTCTGGACTTAAAGGAGAAAAGCCAAGGGGATTCAGGAATGTAGGAGGAAGAACATCACACCTAGAAGCAAGAACCTAGTGTTTTTGACCCTCCGGGTGAGGAAGACAAAATCATATGCAGATTTGACTCTTACTTACAAAAATGTGTGTCTCCGTCTAGACCAGTGATGGCGAACCTTTTGAGCTCATCATGTCAGCATTTTGAAAAACCCTAACTTAACTCTGGTGCCGTGTCACATATAGAAATTTTTTGATATTTGCAACCATAGTAAAACAAAGACTTATATTTTTGATATTTATTTTATATATTTAAATGCCATTTAACAAAGAAAAATCAACCCAAAAAATGAGTTTGCGTGTCACCTCTGACACGCGTGTCATAGGTTCGCCATCACTGGCCTAGACTCACAGACTGCCATGTTCACTGTTGTACTAAAGACTAGCTTCAGAGGGCTTAGCCTGACATCTGAGGGCCTTCTTGATACCCCCCTCTCTCCCTGGACCCAACACACATCTCTCACCACAGCCTGTCTCTTCTTCCTTGAAAACCACCTTGGACCTCCTCATGTCCTTTTGTGTCCATTTCACCTCCCCTGTCCCACTGAAAAGCCCCTTGGCAGGTGTTCTAGCTTCCAGGCTTGTCTCACCTCCAATTCTTTCTGCACATGGCAGCTAGAAAGACCCTTTTAAAAGGTATATAAACCTGTTCATGTCTCTCCTCTGGTTTAAACAATCCAAAAGCTTCCCCTGAACCTTAGAATAAAATCCAACCTCACTGACACTGTTTGCCTGCTGTCCACAGGAAGACAAAATCGTATGCAGACTTGACTCTTACTTACAAAAATGTGTGTCTCTGTCTAGACCAGTGATGGTGAACCTTTTGAGCTCGGCTGTCCAGGGACATGTGGCACCACGCTCCCTTCCGCACCACACTCAGAGACACTGGCCTCACTTATTTACTTTTTTGGTCAATCCTCACCTGAGGATATTTATTCCTTTTTTTTTTGAGAGAGAGAGAAAATGGTAGGGAGGAAGGGAGAGAGAGAGAGAGAGAGAGAGAGAGAGAGAGAGAGAGAGATCAGTGTGAGAG
>NW_005878198.1:0-7906 GCF_000147115.1 Myotis lucifugus | reverse complement strand
AGAAAGCTTTCCCTGGGAACTTCAGACTTTTCCAGTGATGCTGAAGGATGAGTAGGTGTTAGCTGGACAACAAAGGGACGTGAGACGAGAGGTGCAATTGGGGCTGAAGGAACAGAAGTCAAGGTCCTGCTGTGAGCAGGGAAGAAGGAGTGGGTGCTGGGTGAGTGGGAATTTCGAATCTTTTTTAAAAAAATATATTTTTATTAATTTCAGAGAGGAAGGGAGAGGGATAGAGAGAGAGACACATCAATGATGAGAGAGAATCATTGATCAGCTGCCTCCTACCCAGGCATGTGCCCTTGGCCAGAATCGAACCTGGGACCCTTCAGTCCGCAGGCCAATGCTCTATCCAGTGAGCCAAACTGGCTAGGGCGGAATTTCGAATCTTAACATCCCTCTCATCCCTCTTCATTGCCTGTAGTCAGCATTTGCCAACCCCTTTCCCATTCCTTCTTAGCATTTCACCCACAAAATACTATTTGTGATTAGATTTTAAAAGCTAAATTTCAAGGGTTCCCGAGAGGCTCATTGGATTAAATGAATAGAAGACAAGCTTGCCCTGCCGAACGAGGGTGCGTCCATGTGCCATACATCCCGGAAGCCGGCGGTCAGAGCCGATGCCACACCCACAGGCACTGTTCCTCCTGGCCACCAGGCCCCAGAGCAGCTGGGATGCTTTCAATTATTTTCCTCGGGAAGAAATTTTAATTTATTCCCAAATGCATATTTAAGGATCTAAAATAGAATTTTAGTAATTGATTTTGGAAGGGCTCAGTAGGACGTAAGGAGCCGCAGTCCTTTTCTCCAAGTCGACTTCCAGCCTCTCATGTTGCAACGGCCAGCTTCTCCCCACAGTTCCGCTGCTCCCAGCCCAGCCACACCGATGGTGAGCAGCAGCCAGCCATTCAGCTGGGGCCCGCCTGCAATGGAGTCGGAATAGCTGGTTCCTGAGGGCCCCCGGTTGTGGCCCCCCAAACTCCAGCTTCTTCTCTGTCAATCCCCGGCAATCTAGACAAAGCCACTTCTTAGCTCCTTATCTTCTCTCCCCAGCTCCAAACTAGATCCTACACATTCTTTAGGACCCAGCTGAGATGTCAGCTCCTCCAGACCCTGCCCCCGCAACATTAGATGAGTTAATTACCCCACTGCTGAGCCCCTCACATTGTAAACACCCCATCTTTTCCTTCAAGAGGTCAGCTCTGCCTAACTCATGATTGTCATCTGGGCTTGTTACCTGAATAAGAATAGTCATTCTCTTAGCTCTGTTTGCATGGTCAGGGGGCTTGCTGACCAGACCATGTCCACTACCCTGAACTTCCCAGGAGCTCAGGGGGAAGCTGGAGGCCTTGTCACCTCATCTCTGGGCACCACACACCCAGGGCCTGCTCCCAAGGCACTCAGCCCAGCAGGAAAGCCACACATGAGGGCTCTAGGGGACACTTAGACACCTCTGTCCTCTGTTCCCCTCCTTGGCCTCCAGGTCTGTTTGTCCCCTATTCCTCTTCACCAGCACCTGTCCTTTGGTCTCCTTCCTAAGAAGGTTCCTCCTCACCCACTAGTGGCAGCTGCCCACATGTGGAAGTGTGGCAGGTACTCTGGAATAAGGGGCATGGGACATTTGAATGGGGAGAGGAGCCCCTGAGATGATGTGGCCAGCAATGGCGGGTTCTCCATGTCACTCCTGTCTCCTCAGCACGTGTACCACCGTCTCCATCCCCAGGCACACACCATGTGCCCTAGGGCCAACCAGAGCACATTCTGATTCCTTGCAGATCACAGGGAGGGAGCTCTGGGAGGATTTAGTTTTGTTTCCACTGCTTCTATGGAAAAAAACAGTAGTGTGTGTGTGTGTGTTTCTTTCTTGCAAAATATCACATTGTTCCCAATTGAAGGAAAATCAATTTTGTTTTGTAATGTGTCTGACTTGCGAAGTTCCACTGCTGGCCTGCGCCTGGCGGCTGCCAAGAGCTGAGCCCTGATGGCTTTCTTCTGTGCTGAGCAGTAGCCAGTCCTTTGCGCCTAAGTGGGGCCACTGGTTTTCATCTCTGAATAAATAGTGAGTTTGCTTTTAATAATGAAACACAGACAGGATCAAAGATGAGGCATTAATCTTGGATTCTCCTTGCCCTATTACCCAGAAAACTGCCGCAGACGGAAAAAGGCAGGAGATCATCGTCCTGGACTCGAAGAGGAGCAATGCCATTAACATCGGGCTGACGGTGCTGCCCCCTCCAAGAACGATCAAGATCGCCATCTTGAATTTTGATGAATATGCCTTAAATAAGGAAGGAATTGAGGTGAGAGCCGCTCCGCCAAGCATTATTTGCGTTCTGCAATGTGTCACATATGTGCAAAGCATTACTGTGTCCAGTGTGACTTTGTAGGGTGGCTTGCCGTTTCTTTTTGTCTCAGCCAGACTCTGAATAATGTTCCTAATTCTCGTGTCTTTTTAACTTCTTGGGGATGGGAAAGTCCCTCATTACCTATGAAGTTCATGATTCATTTCCTGACTTCCTTCTGACCATGCTCCACCTACCTCATCCTGGAGGAAGAATGTGATAACCTCCTTAGCAGGCTGTCAGGATCTTCTTTCACATCATTTCAAACCAAATATGTTTAAGGAGCAGTTTCAAAAGTAGGGTGTGCTCATATTCATGTAAATGACTTTGTTTCTCTCTTTGCACTTGTTAGGGTGTGGAGAGAGATGTTTCATTTGAGAAACTGGAGACGCCAAGCCAGCTGAGGCTTTGGCATGTGCTGATCTGAATGGCACAAGTGCAGAGAGGTTGGGTGACTTGGCTGTGACTACACGACTGGTAGGTGGCCTCGCTGGAGCCACAGCTCACCTGCTCTGCCAGGAAGGGCTCAGTGCTCTCCCACCAATACTTGTTCTTCCTTCACTGTGGGCGAGTGCTAGTCTGAAGCAAGTTAAAATCCTATTCTAATCATGGAGACAGAGCCAATGACTCAGCCCTCAGACTCCTAAAGACGGGTGATACAGCATAGTGCAGTAGTTAGAATGATGGCCCACCCACCAAAGGGTTGCAGGTTCGATTCCTGATCAAGGGCACAAACCTCGGTGCAGGCTCGATCCTCAGCCCCAACTAGGCACGTGCAGGAGACAACCAATCGATGTGTCTCTCTCTTAAAAAAAAAATCAATGGAAAAAATATTCTCGGGTGAGGATTAACAAAAACAGATGGCGATACAGGATGGGGCCCATTGGGTCAGAGTGGGGACAGGAGGACACTGCTTCACAGCATTGGGTGATAGCCACTCCGTCTCCTATCAGCAAGAAGCCCTGGGTTCCTTTAATATTCTTCCATACTTGGGGTTCATTCATGTACAGTCTTATGTGAAAGACTTGAGAGTAGAGAGAACAAATGAGGACTGACTCCAGTGAGGAAAGCAAGCCCTTGACAAAAGAGTTGGATGCAAGGAGGGGCTCAGGCCACGGTGCCAGACTTGATCCAGCCCTGAGTGTGGGAGGGCGCAGTGGGGTGTGTGCCTTTGTGGGAGCAGTGGGGCATGTGTGCCTTTGTGCTCTGAAAAGAAGAGGCCTCCACAGGAGACACTGTGCCCCTAGAAGTTTAAGCTGGATTGAGTAGTGTCCCTTCAAAATCCATGTCCACCCAGAACCTCAGAATATGACCTTATTTGGAAACAGTCCTGGCAGATGTGATCCAGTTAAGATAAAGTTGTGCTGGATTGGTGTGGGCCCTGCTCCAGGGACTGAGATCCTTATAAGAAGAGGGATGTTTCGACATAGATGTAGAGCGGAGGATGTCTTGTGCAGACAGAAAGCACACAGGGAGACCACAGAACAGAGTGCCACGAGGTGACGGAGGCGGAGACTGGAGTGATGTGTTTACAGGTCAAGGAGCACCGAGGATTGCCTGCAACCACCAGACACTAGGGAGAGGCAATACAGATCCTTTCCTGGGGCCTTTAGAGAGAACATAGCCCTACGCAGTCCTTGATAGCAGACTTCTAGTCTCTCAAATCCACTTTGTGGTTACAGCCACCCTAGGAAACGAATATAAGCTTAAGCAGCTCTACTCTTAGAAACACACACGCACCCTGTCCCAAGGAGCAGGTACAAGGAGGGAAATACATTTCCTTATGGCTGGAGAGGAAGTTGAGCCCCAAGCGTAGTCAGGCCAGGCAGCAGAGCAGGTCAACATATCCAGGTGGGCAGCCAGGGAGTGAGGGCACATGGCTGATTGGGGCAGGGGGCATAAAGGAGAATGCAGGTGACAGCAGGTACATACAGAAAGGGACATTGAGATACTCCCAAACAAGAAGGAGGAGGCAGGCCTCAGTGTGAGGCAGCCCCACTCTGGGACCCCCAGAGGAGCAAGCGAGGGGAAGGGCATCGGCTTGCCATTGGGCAGGTGGGGGCTGCCCACCTGGACAAACCAAGTGTTCATCTAGGACAGTGATGGCGAACCTATGACACGCGTGTCAGAGGTGACATGCAAACTCATTTTTTTGGTTGATTTTTCTTTGTTAAGTGGCATTTAAATATATAAAATAAATATCAAAAATATAAGTCTTTGTTTTACTATGGTTGCAAATATCAAAAAATTTCTATATGTGACACAGCACCAGAGTTAAGTTAGGGTTTTTCAAAATGCTGACACGCCGAGCTCAAAAGGTTCGCCATCACTGATCTAGGACAGCGGTTCTCAACCTGTGGGTCGCGACCCCTTTGGCAGTCGAACGACCCTTTCACAGGGGTCGCCTAAGACCATCCTGCATATCAGATATTTAAATTACGATTCATAACAGTAGCAACATTACAGTTATGAAGTAGCAACTAAAATAATTTTATGGTTGGGTCACAACATGAGGAACTGTACTTAAAGGGCCAGAAGGTTGAGAACCGCTGACCTAGGACAAAGAGCATGGTTAGGTGGGCCCTGGCGCACTTTCGGACCATCCCACTTACGTAACTGTCATTAGAGGTTGTAAAAGCTTCAGACTCATTCAAAGAGAGGCTTCAAATGCAGCCAGAGCCAGCCTGATTAAAGGGAAAAAATGAAACTTCCCCCTTTAACAATATTTCCCGTTCTTGTGCTGAGAACTTGAAAGTCCATTAGAAGAGATGGATTCCTTTGGGCTCTGCCTTTATTCTTTCCTGAAATGTCGCTCTCCCTGGTTGGGGAAAGCTTCAGATACAATAAGTTACTGAGGGTTCAGAATGAATCAGATGACTTTTTCCTTTTCTGACTGCTTTCCAGCTGAGCACCTTTTTGATCCCGGAAGGAGTAATGAGAGCAAGGGTAGAGATGATGGATATAGGAATGGCTACCCAGCACAAAAATAACTCTCATCAGTTTCTTCCCGTGGGCCAGGCACCAGCGAGGAGCTTCACATGAGAAGGCCATACTATTACGTTTTGCATCTTAAAGATGAAGGAGAGGGAGTCTCAGTTTTAGTCTGTGCCCAAGTTCACAAGCCAGTGAGAGGTTAAGCTGCAATATGAGCTCTAGAATCTGAGTCTCGGGGGCAGAGCATGGGCCTTGGGGATGGCTGGCCAGGAGGGGGCCCACGGCTGCCAAAAAGAATAAAAGGGAATCTGAAAGGGGGGTGAGAAGACTCATGAGGCCGCGCAATCCACTTCACAGTGCTGCCTGTGGTTTTCCACTGGGAGTAGCTGATGAAAGGAATGATATGAAGCACGAAGACACAGTTGTAGAAAACACTGCTCAGCCCTGCTGAGAGTTTATTGGGCCATGAATCCTCAGTAAATCCATGGTTAGTCACAACAACACATAGAGTTACACTTTTTTATCACAGTTCTTGTCTAAAGCAGGGCTTCTCAACGTGGCACTATTGACATTCTTGGCTGAGCAGTTCTTTTTTTTAAGATTTTTTTTTACTGATTTCTAGAGAGAGAGGAAGGGAGGGAGGAGGAGGAAGAGGAGGAGGAGGAGGAGGAGGAGGAGGAGGAGGAGGAGGAGGAGGAGAGAGAGAGAGAGAGAGAGAGAGAGAGAGAGAGAAATATTGATGTGAAAATGAAACATCAATCAGCTGCCTCTTGCATACCCAGGACTGGGGATGGAGCCTGAAACCTGGGTATGTGCCTGGAGCAGGAATCGAACTGGCATTCCCTTCGATGCATGGGACAACACCCAACCAACCACATTGTTCCCAGGCCTGGGGTGGGCAGTTCTTTATTGTGGGAGCTGCCCTGTGCATTGTGGGATGTTTAGCAACATCCCTGGCCTCTACCACCCCAGTGGTGACAACCAAAAATGTCTCCAGACTTTGTCAAATGTTTCCTGGGCACAAAATCACCCCGACTGAGAACCCCTGATTTAAGGCTGCCTGTGTGAATACAGAAGCTATATACATATATTTTTTGAATGCTTGTCCGACAAATACTAGTTCTCTTGGAGAACTTGGAACCCATAACCTGCTGCCTCTGACCACTGATCTCAGGGACCCAAGGGGCATAGCGTGGTCTGCATCCGTGTGCTGAGCCACTTCCCCAGAGTTTTTTCTCTAGGCTTGTTGTTCAAGAACTAAGTCATGGCTGAGAAGAGATGGAAGCCTTGTCCTTACAGATCTTTACTAATGAGATTTCTAGCTTGCGTGCCAAGGGTCTTGTGCCAGACTGTCTGCTTCTGGGACGCAGGCACCGGAGCATGGCAGCACGGCTTAATAGGGCCATTTGAAACCTCCGTGTGCCTAAATGTGATTAGGATGTATTAAATGACGTCCTGTGGCTTTGCTT
This sequence comes from Myotis lucifugus, assembly GCF_000147115.1. Lineage (NCBI taxonomy): Eukaryota > Metazoa > Chordata > Mammalia > Chiroptera > Vespertilionidae > Myotis > Myotis lucifugus. Next base: position 1,164 of record NW_005878198.1, on the reverse strand, counting down.
AGCAACCCAATGGTATGTGTCCGGTTTGCTGTGTAAACCTGAGGGAGCAGTTGACTAGCTTCATTATGGAAGTAGTTTATCATAAGAGGATTAAACTTTAGAACATTGCTTTGGTATCACAAATGGAAGCATGAAGAGTTTTCCCCTTTTTTTCTTGCTTTTCTGATTTTTATAGAGGGTAGCACAATTGAATGGTCCAAGTGACATTTAACTTGGCCCAGTTGGCTGCCTGGCCATTCAGCATCTGAGAGACAGAAATTCCCTTTGGCCACAGGTACCAACCTATAGTGCCTTTCCAAGCACTTTGTGCTGTGCTACCCCATCTGCAGGTGCCGGAATGGGTGCTGGATGCACACAGTGAGCCTGACTCAGTCAGGTGCCACACTCGGTCAGCAGTGCCAGGACCCAGGGTGTCCTGGTGGTTGGGCCTCGGCTGTGCTGTTAGCTTTGCATTTTGGTTGAGTTGCTGTGAGCTGTGGAGCTGGCACTGGGCTCCTGGGTGGTTCCAGCTCTGCCCTGGTTGACCCAGCCTCGCTCAGGCAAGTCACTTCATCTGCAATCATTTCTGCCCCAGGTGTTTCCCTAAATAGTCCCAACAATGAAAGACGATGGCAATCAAGACCCCAAAAAAGATCCCTCCGTATCCATGAGATTAAAGACCTAAATGGAAAGCCATTGTCTCATGAGAATATACAAGTTGCGTACAAACCAGGCCCAGCTCTTCAGCTCTCTGCTGTTGTCACCAAAATCCTTGTGTGAGGTTCTCATCCAGAGCTGTAGCCAGGGTTCTGCTTAAAGCTCACAAAGCAAAATAATTCCTCATTGCGGCCTCATCTGCATGTGAATGAGATGGCCAAACCATTAACCATTTGGGTCCATGAAAAGTGAGACTTGTGCCTTTTTCTCTGACATTCAGCTTTCAGGTACACAAGCAAGTGAAGCCCTGTCTGGGAGGAAATAAAAAACAAAAGACGCTGCATTATTGCATAGGGGTCTTGTTTGATGTTTTTCTCCCCGTGGAACCAAATGGCGACCATAAAATCATCAGTAGATCTACTGGCCCGGAGAAGAGCCAATCAGGGGTTCCCCCTCGTGCTCATCTCCTTTCATCTGCTCCTGGAAAAACACAGCCCTCACCTCAGAGGAGGTGGCGCTGACCTGCCG
>NW_005878197.1:0-7906 GCF_000147115.1 Myotis lucifugus | reverse complement strand
CCTACCTATATAGTTTAAGTTTAAAAAATTTGGCTCTCAAAAGAAATTTCAATCATTGTACTGTTGATATTTGGCTCTGTTGACTAATGAGTTTGCCGACCACTGGGTTGGGCTAAATCAGTTCTTCAAGTCTGATCTTAGGACCTGCAGCATCAGCATCACCTGGGGGTCTGTTAGAAATTGAGATTCTCAGGACTCACCCCAGGCCTACTGACTCAAATACTCTGGTGTGGGGCCCAGCAATCTGTGTTTTCACAAGCCATCCAGGGGATTCTCACTATATTTTGAAAACCACTGGGAAAAATTATCTTTGTGTCCTGTCTATCACTAACATCCTAGAAGGCTTTCACTGATTTTTCAAGTAACTAGAAGCTACTGAATATTTTAATTATACAGAAATCGCTGTCTAATTTTTATTTGTATGGCTTGATACCATTTTGAACCTGGTTTGTCATTGTACGGGATGAGCACAAACATACCAATTAATATGTATTCCTACTTGATACAATGCCAGTTAAACAAACTTAAAAATAGAATTCTAAAATGCTGGAATTGGGAAGAAATCTTAAAGGCACTTAAGTCAGTTACTTCCAGCTGCCATTTTATAGTTTAGTAAACTGAGGCCCAGATGGCTGTATGACCTTGACATTATCTTTTAGATGAGAAAGAAAGGCTTGGGTAAGCTTGATCCACGGGCTAGGAATAATCATTGCACTTTACTATTTTGTGGCATATAGGCAGTGCCTGAGAACTACCCAAGCAACTAAATTGATTTTAAACCAGTGAGCACACCCAAAACAGCAATTAGGAAACGGACTGTTGCAGATTTTGACCTGTATAAAACTACACAACCAATTACTTGTTACAAGTCAACTTGTGCCAGTCATTTCAAGCAAAGCAGACCCTTGAATCTGTTTGTAAAGGACATGGTTGAAAGAATGTCGGTGTATTTAAATCTCATTTCATATTGTGGAGGTCAGATTTGAGAGAGTGAGCTGGAAGAACAGATTGAAGATGTTAATTTATATTAAGGATTTATTATTTAATAAAAATAAATTAAGGATTTATTATTTTAAAGATTGTTTTCTTGAAAAAAAAAGTACAATTAGTTAAATAACTAGTGTTCTCCCGTAGGTTGTAATGGAAGAAATGCTATTCTAGATATTCTGAGACATAAGTGCTAATCTTGTTTCCTTACTTCCCCTTGTTGTTTAATATTTTTAGCGGCTTGAGAAAAATCAGACAGCCCACTGGACCTCAGTTGACCGTTCTTACTAAATTGGCTCATTAATATTTAGAGCTTCTTAATGCAGAGGCTAAAGACCAAGTAATACCTTGGGGAATGGGAAATTAAGGGAGGAAACTGAGTTCCATAGGACTCATCCAGAAATCTGTAAATAACATACTGCTTTTTGAATTATAAAAAGTACTGAACTCAGAGGCAGGAAGACCGAGGTTCAAACCAATCAGTTATTGCCCTTATGACCTCTGGATCCTCGATGATTGTAAAGAATAACAGCCTCACACGTCAGTTGCAGTCAACTGATTTATCACAAGAAAGTGCCTGGTATGGCATCTAGCACCCTTGCCAGGTCAGCAATAAAACTAGGAGAGGCAGACAGCCCCTTCAGTAGCCTGCATGGAGACTTCCTTTTGTGTCCATAAATGAGTATCTGTGACAGGACTTGCCTTCTTGCTGTAAATGTCTAGAAAACTGGCTAAACTACTGAAAACAAGGGTTTTTGAACATTGGACAGCAGGCAAAATGACTGTGATTCACGAGAGAAAGTAAACCAAGGAATACGATGTGTACCCTAACTTCTTTCCTAGGAGCATCTTTTCTACCATGGCACAGGGAGGAAGGACCATACAAAGCCTGGTGATCTCAGTGAGTTGAAAAGAGAGATCAGAGTTCAGGGATACTGAGGCAGCTAGAATTTGAGGTGAAGAACACTGGATAGAAGATAGTTGGAGAGAAAGAGAGAGAGAGAGAGAGAGAGAGAGGGGGGGGGGGAGGAAGGAGAGAAGTGCATACACTCTGGAAATATGCATAAGAGTCCTTTCAAATCTTGGAACACCAGTATGGATACATGCAGGATGAAATTCCATGGGACTGACGAAAAACAACTGGCAGGGAAGGACTAATTAGTGGCGAGCTATCAGCCAAAATTCATACAGAACCAGACAGAGTAGAGAGATATCACTGAATTTACATAGACTTTAGTAGAAACTCCAGGATAGTGACACTTTAATAGTGGTATTAAATTATCCCTAGAGTAGATACTTCAATAGATGCTTCCTTAAAAATTGTAATCAAACCTTGAGAGGATCAAGTAGAGCTAACGTAAACTGTTGAATTACTTGACAGAACAAAATCAAGCTCCCTTTCAGGAAATTCAGTAAAATCCTGTATTCAACATAACAAAATCCATAATATCTGGGATCCATGGAAAATAAAAACATTCTTAGAAGAAAAATATGAATAATATGTAGGAGAAAAATTACTTAATGCCAACAGTTCCAGGAACAAGAGATGATAGAAACAGCATATAATGACTTTTAAAAAGGTTTTATTAATGTAATCTATAGGACTGACAAGCATTTTTAAAGGAAAATATGACATATTGAAGGAAGAGGAAATATAAAAAAACAAATGGAACTTTGAATATTAAAAAATGTCAACATCTGAAATGAATTTTTTGCTGGATTAACAGAGGATTAGATACTGCAGGAGAAAGGATGAGTGGCTTTGAAAACACAGAAATGGGAGCTATCAAAGTGAAGCACAGAGGGAAAAAGACTGCAAATAGCAGAGTGGAGCAATACCACGCTAACGAACTAACATTACGTCACAAAAGAGAAAAACACAAAATATATGAAGAAATCAGAGTAGAATTTTTCACGTTATTTGATTTTCAACAAAATTTTTAGTTGTTTCAATAATACAGTGTTAAACACTGTAAAGCACATATCCAAGTTCAACAAAACCTGAGCAACATTAGCACACCCACAAAAATCCACACTGACATTCATCACAATCAAACTTCTGACAATCAATGATAGAAAATCATAAAGCAGCCAGAAGGAAAAATAGAGGAAAAAATTAAAAGTGACTATAGACTTCTCTGAAAATTTATGTAAACCAAAGGACCAGAGAACAATATATATTTTGTAAATTTCATTTTTCAATTACTGTTTACATTCAATGTTATTTTGTATTAGTTTATAAGGAAACAATATTTTTAAGGTATTGAAAGTAATACAAAAACGAAAACTGTTCAACATGGCATTCGATAACTAGGACATAAGAACAAAAATCAGTAAAGATATTGAAAATTTGATCATTATAAATAAACTTGACCAAATAGATGTTTATGGACCATTCCAACTAACAATAGCAGAATACACATTCATTTAAAGTACATGTACAATAGTCACCAAGGTAACCATATCCTGGGCCATAAAACAACTCAATACATTTACAAATTAAAATCATGCAGAGTATTTTCTCTTACCAAAAATAATTAAATTAAAAATTACTATAAAAAATGTCTGGAGAGTCCCCAAACATTTGGAGTTTAAACACACTTCTTAATAACCTATAGGTTAATGAAAACTCACAAAATAAAATAAAAATTACTTTAAGTAATAAAAAATGAAAACAAAATACATAAATTTATGGGATGCATCCATATCAGTACTTACAGGTGTGTTTATAGCTTTAAATTATATTGAAGAAATCTCAAATAATAATTTTTTTCCATCTCAAGCAGCTAGAAAAAGACCAAGTTAAACCCAAAGTAGAAGGAAGAAAATAGTAAAAATATGAGAAAAAATCACTAAAATAGAAAATAGATCAGTAGAGAAAATAAGTGAAACTAAATGCTTATTCTTTGAAAAAAGATTAATAAAATAAACAGCAAACCAACCAACCTAGTCAGAATGATCAAACAAGAAAGTATGAGTTACCAGTATCAAAATGAACATGGGTATCACCACACATTCTACAGACAACAAAAGGATAATAAAGAAATGTTACAAACAACAGAGTTTGTCAATAAATTTGACAACTTAGATGAAATGGACAAAGTCTTTGATATATATATATGTCAAAAGTGACCCCAGAAGAAATAGACTGAATAACCTCATATCAATTAAAATTGATTTATAATTTTAGTGCTCCTCTTGTTAAATGCAATATGGTATCTTTGATCTTCAGACAGAAAAAGGGTGTGAATAGAAAAACGGGGGAAATCTGAATAGTCTATAGTTTAGTTAATAGTGATGTACCAGTGTTAATTTTTAGTTTTTACAAATTACCATGGTTATATGAGATGTTAACATTAGGGCAATGGTTCTTTACCAGGGATAATTTTGTCCCCCAGGCGACATTAGGTAATGTTTGGAAACATTCTGGCTGTCACAACTGGGGGGAGAGTGTTACCAGCATCTAGTGCAGTGATGGCGAACCTATGACACGCGTGTCAGAGGTGACACATGAACTCATTTTTTTGGTTGATTTTTCTTTGTTAAATGGTATTTAAATATATAAAATAAACATCAAAAATATAAGTCTTTGTTTTACTATGGTTGCAAATATAAAAAAATTTCTATATGTGACACGGTACCGGAGTTAAGTTAGGGTTTTTCAAAATGCTGACACGCTGAGCTCAAAAGGTTCGCCATCACTGATCTAGTGGGTAGAAAGCTCAGCATGCTAGTTAACATCCTCCAATGCAGGGGCAGCCACCACAACAGAGAATGATCTGGTCTGAAATACCAATGTGCCAAGGTGTGGAACACCCCGCACACAGAAAAATTAAGTGAAAGATAAATGGGGACTTTAAGACAATTAGTGGGCTTCCTCTTAATCACATCTTTCCCACTTATTCCATTTCTCTGAGTTTAACTACTTAGATAGCCCCACCTCATTAGTGAGGGGGTCTTGTTCCTGGCATGTGGGGCATGGGTTGGGGGCTAGTGATATGTAGATATCTCTGGTCGTGTATGTCCAGGCATGTTCACAGAGGCAAGCACAATCACTGTTCAGCAAGGTCATTAACCCAGAGTAGGACATCATGTGCCACCATGCTTCTCTTCGCCATGCAGTTACTTGGTATATATCTTTGTAAACAGAATAATTATAAAACTCGATGTGTCTGTTCCCCTGGAAAATTTCTTGAATGTCTTTGTGAGTCATGAATTATTGGTAGCCTCCTCCACCCACTCACCCACCACCTACCCACCCACCAGAAAAGCCCGTCATTGCATGTAAACATTTCTCTTTCCTGCATCAACTCACCCATCAGAAACACAGACCAGTGAAAGGTCTGGCATCTTCACTAACCTGGAAACTAGCAGTTTTCTCTGGGGACTTGAAAGGAGCATGGATTAATGGGAGCATTTCATTATCTGGTGAAATCTTGGCATGCTTGGGGACCAATTAGGGAACTCTTGAAGTCATCCCACTCACAACCCAACAATAACTTCAATTACAGTAATTTAGAAAAATTGCACACTTTAGATATCAGCTCCCTAACTTTTTATGAAATGTTTTGCTTCATTTCTTTAAAAGTCTGCATTTTACTGAAACATACATATATTAGGAATATGTTGTAAACATGTCTACAAAGTGTTGCTTAATGTAATGGCTTAGCCTGATTCCTGTGGTTTTCTGCTCTTCTCATTACACTCATTGCTAAAGTTACTGGTTTAAGCCTCTAAAGCAGGGGTAGGGAATATCCGGCCCGAGGGCCACAGAAGGCCCGCGAAATCATTTGGTCAGGCCCTGCCAAGGCATGATGGGTGAGTTAATGAAATGTTTGACCAAAAATAGCAGGCTAATTTTTAAGTTGATAATTTTGTGTGGCCTGCAAATGATATTATAAATATGCAAATGGCTCTTGGCAGGAAAAAGGTTCCCCACCCCTGCTCTAAAGGAAGTATTCTAATTCTACCCCAACTCACTCCATGTTCTCTTCTTACAGGACCTTGGGAAGTTAAAGTTTTGTTTTAAAGGAATGGGAATATTTGAAGACCATCCAAAGTAGCACTCCCTGTCCCCAACTCTGGAGAAAGCATGAGCTTATTCTTGGGGTGGAAAATAGTTCTGGGTTTGTCAAAATATTAGAAATATTGCACAAGGCAAGATAAAGGTTGGGAAGACAGGCAAAAAGTATGCTGATGAAAATGTATGAAGAGAGCTTATAATACGGAAAATTAAAAACATGATTAAAGGTAGAAATTCAAGAAGATCCTAAAAATGTTGGTGAAAGGATAGATGTTCTCAGTCAGTTTTGGTCCACTCACCAAGAGTGTCTGTGCTCTTCAGGGACATGACAAACTTATATATGAAAACAGGATATGCTAGCGCTCAGTTGTAAAGTTCAGACATGAAAGATGGGGGTGCTATTTCACTTGCTAAGTGAAAGTGGATTTTGAGTAACTAGATGAGTTGTTTCTCCAGTTAAGCCAAGGACCACTAAATAAATGATAAGCTCAGCCCCAGGTGGCCATTAGCGGAGGAATGCTGCTGCAGGCAGAGAGGGGCATGTATCTATTGGGATTTGTAAGGCGTTGGTGAGGGCTGAGAAAGAGCCTTCACGTAAATATTAACGAGCGTCTTCGGAATGGTTCATTCTTCCATTTAAAAATTCCTGCTGATGAGTTATTTTCTCATGAATGAAACAACTTCTGAAACAACTTGTCTAAAGATTGAGATGCAACTTGAAGCCATTGAATTATCTGTAGGAAATGCATTTTAAGTTGGGTACTAAGGAGAAGATGGTTTTGCACCTTCTCTTGGGTGATGTTCCCCTCCATTTGTGGAATTTGGATCCACTGAGACTCACGGTGTGACCATGGAACAGTGTCTGATCAGTGAAAAGCAAGTTCATCCCTTTGCATTTTATCAACTAAACTCATTATTACAGGGGTCCCTGGTTATAAGAGGTAATAAATATGTTGAATGACTTGGTGAAAGTGGCAGTAGAACAGGAGGAGAAATAACAACTTCACATAAAGAAGAAAATATTTCTTTACCATTGGGGAAATCATATTTTTTTGTAATCTAAACACTTTTCTAAAATTACTTTCAGATTTAAGAATTAGATGAATGGCCCTGACTGGTGTGGCTCAGCTGGTTGGGGGTAGTCCTGTGCATGGAAAGGTTGCTGGTCTGATCCCCAGTCAGGGCACATGCCCAGATTGTGGGCTCAATCCCCGGTAGGGCGTGTGCTGGAGTCAGCCGATCGATGTTTCCCTTTCACATTGATGTTTCTCTCTCTCTCTCTCCCTCCCTCCCTCACTCTCTCTAAAAATCAATAAGAAAACAAACCAAAAAGAATTAGATGAATGGAGTACAGCCACTTGTATACATTGTTCCACACTAATATGAATACAAACTATGCCCACTGTAGGGGACCCTGTGGGTGCCCACCTCCATCCTCTCACATCCCTCTCCCAGCCTCTGCACATTTAGCTGCTAAAAACAACCACCCGTGACCTTCTTCAGAGGATGCTTCTTGGATACTGAAGCCCATTGCCCCTTAGGCATCTACCTCCCCCCTTCCCCACCCTACCCATGGCTGAATGACTTTCTGATGTGTTAACACAAAAGAGTAGCTACACTGACACCAGAGAATCAGGCTCTAAGGCATAAATTAACACTCCAGAGCCCCCAGCAGGATCAAGCCGAGTCTATACTTCTTCCTGATGTCATACCCTTCTTGGCTGCCGCTCCTTTGCCATCCCCTTACTGGTTTCTTCTGAGAGCATTTTACACTCAAATCATTGGCTGAGTCTACTTGTGGAGACTGTTCCAGAAACCCCACATAGTGGATCACGGGACTCACCAGAGATCTTCTTTACATACAACATGTGTGAGACTGGGACTATCTCTGCTCAG
>NW_005878196.1:4330-8456 GCF_000147115.1 Myotis lucifugus | reverse complement strand
GTCTAATTGCAGGGCCTCAGCCAGAAAACATAGCAAGATAGAGAAAAAATTGTATTTTCTTCCTCCCCTAAAATATCATTCGATGGCTCTAATATCTCTTAAACTAGAGGCCCAGTGCAAGAAATTCGTGCACAGGTAGGGTCCCTAGGCCTGGCTGGCCTCCCTGCCTTCTCCTCTCCTCACTTCCTCAGTGCCCCACCGCTGCCACTGGTCGCCTGCTGTGTTCCGCACCGGCCCCTGGTGGTCAGTGCATGTCATAGCGAGTGATCAAACTCCTGGTCTTCTGTTCGAACTCCCGAGGGGACAATTTGCATGTTAGCCTTTTATTATGTAGGATAGTGTGCCACAGACCAGGAGGAAGTATTTACAACACATACATTTATAAAAGATTTATTCAGTATATATATAGAACTTTTAAAACTCTTATACATTCCATGTTAAGAATGTAAAATGGCATAACCACTGACCAGCATCTCTCCCTCTCCTGCTTCCCTGCGGCCCCACACTGCTAAGACCAGGCTCCAGAACAGGCAGTTATGGGCTCTAGGACGGAACCCTTCCTTCACGTGGCCAAATCTTGGTCTGTTTGGTCCTGAAAAACTCTGCTGGCCTCACCCTGATGATTCTCTGAGATCCCACTCACCACAAAGGTGTGCAAGCACCCAGCGAGTGGCAGCTAGACTGGGTATACCCTAGGATATTTGCTGAGTGGTATCAGACCCAGCACTGGCATCGAGTTTGAACCTGTATGGATCTGGTGAACACCACTATCCCCTACCTGGTGACTCACAGAGAACCTACCTCATGCACTTGAGTACCGCCAGAGGATCTTTCAGTGACTGAGTCTAACAGGCAGCTGGCAGGCAGAGGCAGGCAGAAGTGGATCTTGGGTTTCTTGGGACTTTTGCTGACCTTCCCCTGGGCCCAGTGCTGGTAAAAGCCAGCCTTGGTGTGCAGTTAACCCTTCCTGTACCCACCCAGGCCAAGCAGAGACAGCCACAAACTGTAAATTGCTTTGTAGCTCTAAATAGGTTGCCCTGGGCCAGTCATAGGCAGCGTCTAGCATTGACCTACAGCAGAGTACCTCCCAAAATGCCCCAGAACGAACACACCCAGTGGCTAGCTTCAGACAACATCAGAGCAGGATCCAATTAGCTTCACAAGTGGCATATCCAAAGGGAGATGTTGGCAGGTACCAGGCCCTGCTGGGGGCAAATTTTACTTAGTGTGATCAGCACCTACACAGCAGCTCATACACTGTGATAGGAGCTGATCCTCACAGTCAGCCAGCCTGAGAGTTGACCCCATGCACTAATGGGCCAATAGCAATCAAGACTCATTTTAAAATATATATATATTGATTTCAGAGAGGAAGGGAGAGGGACAGAGAGATAGAAACATCAATGAGGAGAGAGAGGGTCATTGATTGGCTGCCTCCTACACACCCCACACTGGGGATCAAGCCTGCAACCCAGGCAAATGCCCTGACCTCCTAGTTCATAAGTCAACGCTCAACCACTAAACCATGCTGGCCCAGCAAGACTCATTTTTAACAGGAGGGCCCACACAACATGTACTAGGGACATTCCTGGAGCACCCAACACAGGTGATTAAGGAGACTGTGCCATTGGGTCCCATAGGACAACTACTACATAAGGTCATCCTACCAAGACTGAGAATCATAGCAGATCTAATACATAGAAATACAATGGGGCCTTGACTTATGAGTGTTCCGACTAACGAGTTTTTTTGAGATACGAGCCATCTCTCGGCCGATTTTTTGCTTTGAGTTGCAAGCTCAAAAAAATTCGGGTTATGAGCCAGCTTCAGATACCCCACCGCTAGTTGGCGCAGCGAACGTCACAGTGATTTGACATACGAGTAATTTGAGTTATGAACTCCATCACAGAACGAATTAAACTCGTAAGTCAAGGCCCCACTGTAAACACAAAGAGGCAGTCAAAATGGGGAGATTAAAAAACGTACCCCAGATGAAAGAACAGCATAAATCTCCAGAAAAAGAGCTACATGAAATGAAGGTAAATAATTTACCAGTTATAAAGTTCAAAAGAATGGTTAAAAGGATACTCAAGGATCCTAGTGAGAACTACAGCACCATAAAAAAAAGACATAGAAACCATAAAAAATAACCAGTCAGAAATGAAGAATATAATATCTGAAATGAAGACTACCCTAGAAGGAATAAATAGTAGGTTGGAAGACAATGTGATTTGGAAGACAATGTAGTGACAACACCCAATCAGAGCAGCAAAAAGAAAAAAAGAATTTTAAAAAATGAGGATAGTTTAAGGGACTTTGAGACAACATGAAGCATACCAACATCCTCATCATAGGGGTACCAGGAAAAGAAGAGAGTGAGCAAAGGATTGAGAACATATTTGAAGAAATATTGACAGAAAGCTTGTCTAATCTGGTGAAGAAAAATGAAATACAAGTGCAGGAAGTGTAGAGAGTCCCAAACAAGACGGATCCAAAGAGGCCCACACCAAGACACATCATAATTAAAATGGCATAGGTAAAAACAAGAAGAGAACACTAAACGAAGCAAGAGAAAAGCAGGTAGTTACCTAGAAAGGAGATTCCATAAGACTGTTAGCTAATTCTCAATAGAAACATTTCATGCCAGAAGGTTTGAAATACTCAAAGTGAGAAACCAAGATGGCGGCATAGGTTAACGCCGGAGTTTGCTGCCTCTAACAACCACTTCAAAAATACAACTAAAAGACAGAACGGACATCATCCAGAACCACAGGAAGGCTGGCTGAATGGAAGTTCTACAACTAGGAGGAACCGAGAATCAGAGGAGGCGCAGTGCTGAAGTAAAATACTAAGGTGCGGAGTGCGCGCGGCGCGGGCTGGTGGCTGAGGGCGCGGTTGTCTGTTTCAATCCGGAGGGAGCCTCAGACTCAGAGCCCCAGATCCGGGCGAGTCTCTAGGGACCCAGACTCAAACGGGAGAAGCAGGACTGTCTGGCTACGGTCCCTCCGAGGTTTGCAGCTGTTGCTGGGACAGAGAGGCAGAGCCCCTGGGGACGGACTGAGAGCAGCCATAACTGCTCCCTCCTCCGCCCTGTTGATCCCGTGGGAACCCGCCCCGCCCAAGCCCTGCACAGAGCCATTTGCCGGATAGCCTCAGGCAAAGGCTAGATTAGCACAGCCAGTCGGCCTGGAGGTCAAATCCCTCTAGTATTAACTATAACAATCAAGGTTTAACTACAACAAGACTGTGCACAAAGACCACTAGGGGGTGTACCAAGAAAGCGTAAAAAATGCGGAGACAAAGAAACAGGACAAAACTATCAAGGGAGGATATTGAGTTCAGAACCACACTTTTGAGGTCTCTCAAGAGGCTTCTAGAGTCTGTCGATAAACTTGATGAGTTGTACAGGAAATCTAATGAGACCCTCGATGGTGTGATAAAGGACCATCTAGAAAGTAAGCATACACTGACTGAAATAAAGAATATTATACAGATTCCCAACAGCAAACCAGAGGAGTGCAAGAATCAAGTCAAAGATTTGAAATGCGAAGAAGCAAGAAACACCCAACCGGAAAAGCAAAATGAAAAAAGAACCCAAAATTACGAAGATAGTGTAAGGAGCCTCTGGGACAGCTTCAAACGTACCAACATCAGAATTATAGGGGTACCAGAAGATGAGAGAGAGCAAGATATTGAAAACCTATTTGAAGAAATAATGACAGAAAACTTCCCCCACCTGGTGAAAGAAATAGACTTACAAGTCCAGGAAGCGCAGAGAACTCCAAACAAAAGGAATCCAAAGAGGACCACACCAAGACACATCATAATTAAAATGCCAAGAGCAAAAGACAAAGAGAGAATCTTAAAAGCAGCAAGAGAAAGAACTCAGTTACCTACAAGGGAATACCCATACGACTGTCAGCTGATTTCTCAACAGAAACTTTGCAGGCCAGAAGGGAGTGGCAAGAAATATTCAAAGTAATGAATAGCAAGAACCTACAACCAAGATTACTTTATCTAGCAAAGCTATCATTCAGAATTGAAGGTCAGATAAAGAGCTTCACAGATAAGGAAAAGCTAAAGGAGTTCATCACCACCAAACCAGTATTATATGAAATGCTGAAAG
>NW_005878196.1:0-3781 GCF_000147115.1 Myotis lucifugus | reverse complement strand
GGATGAGGACAGTGGGTGGGGAATGAGGGTGGAGGGTGGGGTGGGAGCTGGAAGGAGGGGAGTTATGGGGGGGGAAAAAAGAGGAACAAATGTAATAATCTGAACAATAAAGATTTAAAAAAAAAAAAAAGAAATACTCAAAGTGATCAAAAAACAAGGACCTACAACTAAGATTACTCTATCCAGCAAGGCTACCATTTAAATTGAAGGTGAAATAAAGAGCTTCCCAGACAAGCAAAAGCTAAATGAGTTCGTTACCACCAAATCAATATTATAAAAAATGCTAAAAGAATAAAATGGCAAAAAACACATTCCTGTCAATAATAACTTTAAATGTAAATGGCTTAAATATTCTAATCAAAAGACTTGGGGTAGTTGAATGGATAAGAAAACAACACCAATACAAATGCTATGAGACACACACCTTAGAATGAAAGAAACACACCAACTAAACGAGAAGAGATGGAAAAAGATATTTCATGCAAATGGAAATGAAAAAAAGCAATACTTTGATATGAAAAAATAGACTTTAAAACAAAGGCTATAGTAAGAGCAAGGAATAACACTATTTAATGATAAAGGGATCAATCCAACAAGAGGATCTAACCCTTGCAAATATTTATGCACTCAACATAGGAGCACCTAAATATATAAAGCAAATCTTGATGGACATAAAGGGAGAGATTGATAGTGATAAAGTCATAGTAGGGGATTTTAACACCCCATTGCCATTAATGGATAGATCTTTCAGAAAGAAAATCAATAAGGAAACAGCAGCCTTAAATGATACACTAGACAAGATGGATTTAATTGATATCTTCAGAGCATTTCATCCTAAAGAAGCAGAATGTACATTTTTTTTCAAGTGCACATAGAACATTTTCCAAGATAGACCACATGTTGGGACACAAAATAAGTCTCAATATATTTAAGAAGACTGAAATAATATCCAGCATCTTCTCTGACCATTATGATATGAAATTAGAAATCAATCACAAGAAAAAAACTACAAAACACACAAACACATGGAGACTAAATAACGTTACTAAGCAATGAATGGGTTAACAATGATATCAAGGAAGAAATAAAAAAATACCCTAAAACAAATGAAAATGAGAACACAACCCAAAATCTGGGACACAGTGCAAGTAGTTTTAAGAGAAAAACTCATAGGATTACAGGCCTACCTCAAGAAGCAATAAAATCTGAAATAAACAATTTAACTTTACATGTAAGGGAACTATAAACAGAACAACAAACAAAGCCCAAAGTAAGTAGAAGAAAGGTAATAATAAAGATCACAGCAGAAATAAAAACAATACAAACGATCAATGAAACCAAGAGCTGGTTCTTTAAAAAGATAAATAAGACTGACAAACCTTTAATCAGACTCATCAAGAGAAAATAAGAGAGGATCCAAACAAATAAAATTAGAAATGAAAGAGGAGAAATAACAACTGACATCACAGAAATACAAAGGATTGTAAGAAAACACTATAAACAACTATATGCCAATAAACTGGAAACCTGGGTGAAATAGATAAAATTCTAGAAACATACAATCTTGAAAAACCAAATCAGAAAAAGTCAGAAAATGTGAATAGACTCATTATAACTAATAAAATTGATGCTGTAATAATAATTAAAAAAAACTCATAACAAACAAAAGTCCCGGATCAAATACTTCACAGGAGATTTTTATCAAACATTCAAAGGAGAACTAATATCTATTCTTCTCAAACTATTCCAAAAAATTCAAGAGGAGGGAATACTCCCAAGCTCATTTTATGAGGCCAGCATTATCCTAATTTCAAAACCAGATAAAGACACTACAAGGAAATACAATTATAGGCCAACATTCCTGATGAATACAGATGCTAAAATTCTCAACAAAATATTAGCAAACCAGATCCAGCAATATAGTGGAAAAAAAAATCATACACCATGATATAGTGGTATTTATTTCTGGGATGCAAGGTTGGTACAATATCCATAAATCAAAAAATGTCATATATCACATAAATAAAATGAATGATAAAAATCACATGATTATATCAATCAATGCTAAAAAAGCATTTAATAAGATACAGCACCCATTTATGATAAAAACTCTCAGCAAAGTGGGGATGGAGGGATCATACCTCAACATAATAAAGGCCATATATGACAAACACACAGCCAACATCATATTCAATGGACAGAAACTAAAAGCATGTCCTTTAAGATTGGGAATAAGAAAGGAATGTCCACTTTTACCACTCTTGTTCAACACTAGAGGCCCAGTGCATGGAAGTCGTGCACAGGTGTGGTCCGTAGGCCTGGCCAGCAATCAAAGTGCAAGCGTCTGGCTTGGAGGGCAGGTCCCAGCTGACCTCTGGGCCCTGGGCAGCACCTGGGCCCCCGGGGCCCTGCACGCTCCCCTCCACCCGAGTCACGGCGGCGCCCGAGTCCCCACATGGAGATGCGGTGAGTGCGGCCAATGCTGCTGGCGGGGGCACAGCGTGGGCCTCCGGGCCGCCCAGCAGTGCTGCATGGAAGCCAGGCAGGCAGCACGCTCTCTCCCGGCCGGCCTTGCAGTCCGGCTTCTGTGCGAACCCACGGGGAGCCCAACTGGCCTCTGCAGACCCGGTGGTTGCGGCCCAGCTCACCCGGAAGAGGCTGCACAGGTATGTGGAAGAGGCTGCACAGGTATGTGGCGGGCTCCTCGCGGGCACCTGGCACCTGAGTGCAGGGGCTTCCCCAGTACGCGAGCCCTGGCTTTCCGAGGGAGGGTAGCAGGGAGAGTGAGAGCGAGCTTGGTGGACACCCTGTATTCTCACCGTACCTCTGTCCCCATCACGCCCGCCTCCAAGTAACCAGCGAGAGGTCGCAGTGCGTCACTGACACCCACCATTTCCGCGCCACCCCTGATGGTCAGCACATGTCACAGGAGCAGTCGAACTCCCAGCTGCAGGGACAATTTGCATATTAGGCTTTTATTATATAGGACAGCACTGGAAGTCCTTGCCACAGTAATCAGACGAGAAGAAAAAATCAAAGGCATTCAATTTGGAAAGGAAGAAGTAAGATTGTCATTATTTGCAGATGACATGATACTGTAAATAGAGAATCATAAACCACCAAAAAACTACTAGAACTGATAAATGAATTGAATACAGTACAGGATACAAAATAAATATCCACAAATCAGTTGCATTTCTTTTTTTAAATGTTTTTTATTTATTTGAGAGAGAGAGAGAGAAAGAAAGAAACATCAATGAGAGAGAGAAACATCAATCAGTTGCTTCCTGAACAGCCCCTACTGGGGATGAAGCCTGCAACCTGGGTATGTGCCCAGACCAGGAATCAAACCGGCAACCTCCCAGTGGATGGGACTAAGCTCAACTAACTAAGCCACATCAACCACGGCCAGTTGCATTTCTCTACACCAATAAAGAACTACCAGAAAGGAAAACAAAGAAAAAAATTCCATTTACAATTGCATCAATCTATAATAATAAAAGCATAATATGCTAATTAGACTGGACGCCCTTCCAGATGACCTTCTGGAGGAAGCTGGGGCTACGAGGGAAGCCCGGGTCCTGGGTGCCTGCCAGCGGCCAGAGGGAAGCCTGGGTCCTGGGTGCCTGAGGGAAGCCGGTGCTGGCAGCCAGGGGAAGGAAGGCCTACTCTTGCAAAAGTTTCATGCATTGGGCCTCTAGTATATATATAAAAAAGCCTAAGTGACCAAACGACCGAATGTCGAACGACAGGTCGCAATGACATGCACTGACCACCAGGG
>NW_005878195.1:0-7907 GCF_000147115.1 Myotis lucifugus | reverse complement strand
ATTTATGAGCTTTATCACAAAACTCAAACCAGCAAAGGAGCGCTTTATTCTCTGTTTTTTCTTGTTGTGTTTTCTGGTGGTGGGGGGGGCGGGCGGGGGCGCGGGGCAGCGGGCGGCCCCGGGGCTGGGCCGGCCCAGCGCAGCCACTTGCGCGCGGCCTCTGGAGCCCCAGCTGCGCGCCGCCACCGCTGGCCGCTGTGCGCACCCCTCTGGCCCGCCAACTTCCCCAGAGTAAGTAGACACAGGGCTGGCTGGCTTCAGGGGCCGGCGCGGGACCTGCCAGCAGAGTTGGGGACAGAGCATGTTTGCGACTATTTGGACAGTAGGTCTAAGTGTGTCAGTGTGAGTGCCAATGGCAGGAGTGTGTGTGACCCCAGTGTGCTAGCATGTGGAACTTTCTAGCCTTTGTCCCACAGTGTGAGTGTGAGTGGCAGAGTTGTCAGTGTGTGGGGGGACTGGCAGGGAGGAGACTGGAGTGTGCCCGCAGGTGGCATGTGTCTGTGGCCGGCAGCCCTGTGTGGGCCATGTCCGCTGCCCTGGAAGTGTGGGAGGAAGGCTCCCTGCAGGCTGAGCCAGTGCAGTGTAGATGGAGGTGTGTGTGTGTGTGTGTGTGTGTGTGTGAGAGAGAGAGCGAGAGAGAGAGAGAGAGAGAGAGAGAGAGAGAGAGAGAGAGAGAGCCAGGGCTGGCAGGAGCTGGGGGTAAGGAGTGTTATCTGAACTCAGACTTTCTAGGGCGACCTGACTTGTCCCTACCTGGGGTGTCTTTTCTGTGGGTCATCTGGCTTTGGTTTCTCAGGACTGAGCAGGGCAAGAGCTCAGAGCCTTCACCCAGCACTACCGTGACCTCAGCTGGCTGGCCGGGGTGGGGAGACAGCTTGGGGGGACCCCACTGTCACACCAGAAGAGGCAGGAGGAAACGGAGAGGGGCTGAGCAGACCCAGTCATGCCCACCCGCACACACTCACAGGGCACCCACACCCACACGCACAGCTGCTCCTGTGTACAGACAGGCGTGCCCACACACTGCCGTCTGCATTTCCTCCCAGGACATCCATGCAAACATTCACGCACTTCCAATGTGTACAACTGCAGGCAAGGACAGATAGGCCACAGGCACCCACATGTGTAAAACATGCATATACGAACCCTGGTTAGACCCGCTCTCAGCCTGCAGCCCCCCTTTCAGGCCCCCATTAGCCTCTATATGGCACTTTGGGCAACGCGCTCAAGAAACTGGCGTTGGTAGGGAATATCTTAAGTCGGGGCTTTGGCTGGGGGTCAGGGCAGAGGGTGATAGAGTGCCTTTGGGGTGTCCCATTTGACCTGGAACTGAGGCTGCCGTGGAGCCTGAGGTCTTAGGGTCTGGGCTTTAGAAGTAGCTTTTGCTGCCTTTCAAGTGAAAAGGCCGGTCTTGCAGGGCTGGGGTGGAGCTCACACCTGTAATTTGCTCCAGGCTCTGGTTTATACTCTGGGCCCTGCTGCAGCAGACAAGCAGTGTGGTCCTTCTGTGTGTGGGCTGGGGCCTGAGCAGCCCGGTGCCAGGGAGGAGCAGTGAGTTGAGCTGGGCTGATTCCTTCTCTTC
This sequence comes from Myotis lucifugus, assembly GCF_000147115.1. Classification (NCBI taxonomy): domain Eukaryota; kingdom Metazoa; phylum Chordata; class Mammalia; order Chiroptera; family Vespertilionidae; genus Myotis; species Myotis lucifugus. The sequence continues at coordinate 6,325 of NW_005878195.1, read as the reverse complement.
TTTGGTTTCAATCAACACTATTTTGCGTCTCCCATCTGCAGGTGAGGATGGAGGAGCTGGCCTTTGCTTTGCTCCTTACTCCTCTCTCTCCCGTTCCTTTACAGAATTTGTTCTCCTCGACCTCCTTTCCCTGGGGACTCGCGGGGACACATGAAACAGTGCTCAGAAGAGTAGGTGCCCTCAGCTATCAGCTGGTTGTTGTTGTTGTCATTATTATTGCTTCTAGACCTCTCCATCCTGGCCATTCCCGATGGACAGGCTTCAGTGAGGCGGCCAGACTAACTGCGCTCCTTCAGTTGGGAAGTTAGAAGATGACATTGGCTTTCTCTTCCTTAGTGTTTATGGTTTGGTTAGAGGAGTGCCTGAGCTCTCTCGCCATCAACTTCCCTTGTGCAGGGGAGCAGATGGGCGTCAGCCATTTCCTGAGGAGTTGCTGGGATCTACCTGCACCTGGCCTGGTCCCTGCCTGGCCTTGGGGATGGTTGAACAGGCAGGCTGTGCTTTGCCTGGGAGCCTTCTTGCAGAGTAAAGATGGGGGTGAGGGGTGGGAGGCGGAATTCCCTAGGTCTCTCCTTTGTGGGGGTCCCCAACAACTTTAGGACTCCGGAAATGTTCCAGAAAACTGGAGGAGTCATGGTGACTCGGTCTCAGGGGGTTCCTCCATTTTTTATTTCAGAGCAACAATAGGAATCAGAGAGCATCAAGGACAACCAAACTAAGTTATCATAGTTCCAGTTTAAAGAAGAGAAATCAGACAACAGAGTAACAATAATGATAATAACAACCACCACCATTTGTTGAACCTTTAATATATGCTTTATTGCATTTACTTTCCATAACAACTTTGTTAGGTCAGTAGTCCTCTACCCCCTTTTTTTCCTGATAAGGAAATTAAGGCTTAGAAAGCTCAAGGGATTTCTACAGGTTTGTGGGACTCCTAGGCTGTTGATATAATCTGTGTATTTCCCTTTTTACTCTGGCTGCTAGGAAGCTCTTTGTCTATCATATTGCTCCATTCTAGTAACTGTTATTTCAAATCTTGGCTTCAACTTTTAATTTCTGTTTAAACAACTTTATAGTATTCACATTTTAAACTGTAAACTCCCACATCTTTTGTAGAGAGAGATTAGAATAAGTGAATGAACAACCAGCAATTGAGCATTCTCTTGGTCTCTGAGGATGGGAACCATATTGCATGGATTTTTTTTTTTGGAACATCCCCAATTTCAAATATTTTATCTGGTTTTCAAACCATATGTCTCAGTTTTGGCTTCGGTATCTTTGGACTCCGCTTCATGACCATGTCTTAGAGCTTTTCTTTCTAGCGGCTCTGAGAGATAAAGCCCATCTCTGTGCTGGCCCAGACAATGGGGATTGTTGGGAATGAACTGGGCCATTGATAAATGCCCCTGCTCTGCGTGCTTCAGCTGCCAGCTCTTCCCTGACTCAAAAGCGTGAGTGTGTGGGTTCCTGAAGGAGTTTGACCCCTGCCCCCAGCCTGGCCCTGGCCCCATCACCACCCCTTCCTCATGTGACCTCGCCTAGGCCCAGGGCTCTGCTGGGAGGTCTGTGTCTCTTGGACCTCAGCTCTGCCTCCCGCTGGGCCACTCAGTGTCTGAGCAGGGATGGCCCTTCTGGAACCGAAGCTTCTTAGGACAAGGAGTGTGGGCTTTTCTGCCCCCTCCCCTGGATCTGTGAGGCCATTGACTCGTGCTCACTTCTTTCTCCTTCCTCATGAGGGGTCTCAAGTCTCCCAAGTGGTTCTAACCACATTGCAAATTGGGGGAAACTTTTAACTAATTCACTCCAAGACTGATTCTCTTACCCTACCCAAGGCTAGTAATGTTTGGAAAGGGGAGCAGTGGGTGGCGGGGGTCGGGGGCGGGGGCAATGTTTAGCACTAAAGAATCCTTAGAAGGACCCTGATGGTGGGTTTTTAGGCATCGTGTTGAGATTCTGCTTCTCAGTAAGCAAGAGGTCACTCCACACTGGTGGCTGTTGCTTACAATCAAGACTAATCCTTCCAAAAGCTACCAAGTGGGATGGAGGACTCTTTGGCCTGAGGCTCTGGGGAATGCCTGGCACTGGGTGATATGCTGGTGGGTTAGTGTGGGCAAGCTGTTTGTTCCTTCTCAGGCAAACGTCATCTCAGAAAGGTAAGACGAAGACTTGATTGCATCTCTGCGGAGGACCCTGGTTGTTCCCTGGACTTTAATCTTAGTCAAGTAAAAACAGGCGTACAATCCAGTAAGATCATATTGGGTGGGACGGTCAAGAACTTTGGTGGGGAAGTCTCACTCATGGTTATTCACGCTTATTTAGTGTCGGTTAAGGCCAACCTTTCTGATAGGTTATTTGCACCTGTCACTTTAGGAAACCTCTGATGAGCCCTGTGAGACAGGTGCTGCTTGTAAAGACAGGGAAAGATGATTTGCTTAGGGTCAGAGCCAGGCCTGAATGTCCGCTGATCACTCCCCCAGTACAAAGGCCTTAAAAGCCGGGGAATCCGCCCCCTTGGGCCACCTGGAGTTCTAAGGGCCTGGCTTCTCTGACCCAGGACCTGAAGGTCATCAGCATCATTGGTCTTTCCAGCCTGAGCCGGAGACTGCTGGTTGCTGGTCTGTGGGAAGCAGGGATGGAGTGGGGAAGGCCTCCTGGGCTGGTAGGGATTGCCCCCTCTCCCACCCCTCCCCCGCCTAGGGGTGGGCAACACTGGGCTTCAGGGGCTTCACTCCCTCCACCCCCCACACACACCCTCTGGGCAATCTCTGTCCTGGGAATGGAGCCTTCGTCCAGACTCCGTGATGCAGCCAGCCAGGCCTCCCTCCCCCAGCTCCAGGGTCCCCTCAGTGCCAAGCCCTGGGGGAGTCCTAGATCCTCTGAAGAACGTCTCTGGGCAAACCAGACTCCGTTTGGCGTGATGCAGTGTCTGTGAGCGTCAGCAGTTTGGCTGGATAATTGTGTATAGTGTTCACTTTCTGCTGGAGAAATGGAGGTTTTGTCTTACAACCCAAATATCCTGGGTTTGGAAACCATGCGAAATGAAGCCTGTGGTCTGGGGGTGTGGGCCGCCTTGTGGGCCTGTGTGTGGTGCTGGTTTAAAAGATACTGTTGAGGATGATTGACTCAGGCCTCTCACGTCCTCCGATGGAGGGTCAGAGGTAGGCCTCCATATGGCAGTGAGCAGAGAAAAGGGCATGGGCTTTTCAGTCAGATGAATTGGATTTGGAGCCTCAGTTTCCTTGTCTGTAAAATGGGGTTCCTTACAATGCAATGGTGATGCTAGAAACAGCAAGTTTATTCGAAGCCCAGAGTCTGACATAGACTAGGCCAGTGATGGCGAACCTATGACACCCGTGTCAGAGGTGACACGCGAACTCATTTTTTTGGTTGATTTTTCTTTGTTAAATGGCATTTAAATATATAAAATAAATATCAAAAATATAAATCTTTGTTTTACTATGGTTTCAAATATCAAAAAATTTCTATATGTGACACAGCACCAGAGTTAAGTTAGGGTTTTTCAAAATGGTGACACACCGAGCTCAAAAGGTTCGCCATCACTGGACTAGGCAAACCACAAATGGCATCTCCTTCCTTCTTTTCTCACCCACCTGCCTCTGGGAAAGAACTGCTAGGCAAGAGGTCTGGATTTCAGCTATAGCTCAGCTCTGGCTACACTGTTACCTTATCCTCTCCGAACCTCACTTTCCTTGTGAGTTAAATAAGGGAGGAACTAATTTCCCTCACTCATCTGTATGTTTTGAAGATAATGAAAGAGACTGAAGTCAGGGCTTCCTCCCTTGGAGGATGCAGAAAGTTCAGACACTGGTATTCATGCTGCAAATATTAATTGAGCCCCTGTGTTGTGCCAGGACCTGTGCAAAGCACTGGGCTACCGGTGAGTGGATAATCAGACCATGTGACAAGACAGGCTTGTAAACAAAGAGTGGCAGGCCTGTCTGTGGGACATGACCGTGGCAGGTCCTGGAGGTGTTGGGGTATCAGAAGAGGTGGTGTCATCTCCAACTGGGTAATCAGAGAGGCCTTCCTAGAGGTGAAGAGTCTTGGTCTGGATCTTGAAACATAATAAGAAGTTGCCAGGAAGATAAGAGAAGGTCATTCTAGGCCGAGAGGCCAGCACATGCTAAGGTACAGAAGTGTTGCCTCGTGTGAGAAGCTGGGGGATTGTAAACAGTTAGTATGAATGGAGCTTGTAGTGTGTGTGGTCAGTGGTGACGAGAAATGAGATGAAAGATGCTACAAAGGGTTTTCAGTGGATGTTGGGCCTTGAAGGCTGTGCTGAATGGCACAGGTGTTTGGATTTTTCTCATGATTGTTATGAACAGCCACTGAGGTATTTTAAGCAGGTCGTGGTTGGATATGGGCTCAGCAAACATAGAAACATAATACTCTCAACAATAAAGATGAAAAAGAAACCTGAAAAAAAAAATAAAGTGAAGAATCCCCTTTAAAAAAAACCCTAAAAAAACATAAACACAAACCATTTTTATGTTTCTTTGAATTTTGATATCAGACCAAATTGATGAAAAGTTGCAAGACTGGTAAGAGAAATCCCTCTTTATCCATATCCCTTAGTCACTTATAGAACGTTCCACTTTCTTTATTATTTTCATTGCCTTTCTCTCCAATGATTTAAAAATATATTATCTTTATTTTTTATGTAATTTATATTTGTTGTTCGTGCATTATTATATTTACTGTTTTTATATGTACATATAACTATATATAAAATGTTCATATTTCTAATTGAAGAGTAAATTGGAGATGTGGTGCCTCTTCACCCCTAAATACTCAGTGTGCATTTCCTTAAAAGCATGCATTTTTACCACAGCATAATCTGTCCCAACAGTGTCTTTCTAGCTCTCCCACCTCCCTCACCCCATTCAGGATCCAATCCACAGATTGCATTTAATTGTCATGTCTCTTCAGTTTCCTTTAATCCAGAGCTAATCTTCTGCTTTAGCTTTCATGACCTTTATGTTTTTGAATCGTACAGGCCAGTTATTATGTTGAGTATCCCTCGATTTGGGTTTATCTGATGGTTCTGCATGATTCGATTCAGGCTATGCTTTTTGGGCAGGAATACCACTGAAGTGAGGTTATCATATCAGCAAGCACAGAATGTGGGCATCATCCCAGTGCTGGCAATAGAAGCCGTCATCACTGGCTTAAGGTGATGCTCACCAGTTTCTCCGCTGTGGAATTACTATGTTTCTCTTTGTATTTAACATATAATTTGTGGAAAGATACGTTGAGATTATGGAAATATCCTGTTCCTCATCAAAACTTTGCTCACTAATTTTACCATCACTGATACTTTTGGGTCCATAATTTCTTTTGTATTACTTAGTTAGAATTCTACTGTAAGAAAGAACTTTTCCCTTTCTTTCTTTCCTTCCTTCCTTCCTTCCTTCCTTCCTTCCTTCCTTCCTTCCTTCCTTCCTTCCTTCCTTCCTTTGTTCCTTCCTTCCTTCCTTCCTTTTCTTTCTTTCTCTCCTTCCTTCCTTTTTTTTCTTTCTTTCTCTTTCTCTCCTTCCTTTCTTCCTATAGACTCATGTATTCTTTATTTATGCAGTGTATTATAATCAATTAATACATTTTATTTTGATGTTCAAATTGTCCCAGATTTGATAGTGGGAAGCTCTACAAACTGACCTCTTTTTCTTTAAAAAATATTTTTATTGACTTCAGAGAGGAAGGAAAAGGGAAAGAGAGATGGAAACATCAATGATGAGAATCATCGATTGGCTGCCTTGTGCATGCCCCCTATTGGGGCTTGAGCTCGTAACCCGGGCATGTGCCCTGTCAGGGAATTGAACAGTGATCTCCAGGTTCATAGGTCAATACTGAACCATTGATCCACCCTGGGGGAGTCCTAGATCCTCTGAAGACAGAGGCTTGGCCTGTTTCTCATGATTTTCTAAGCACTTGCTTACTATCTGCTATAGCAGGATGTCCCAGGCTCATGTTATTCTTTCCTTGCTCCAGCCCTGGAATTAGCCGTATCTCCAAGGAGCCCTGGGCCCTTTACGTGGAGAATGGTATTTAGAAACCAAGCTCTGGGGCTACATGTGTTCCTTGTTTTGGGGGTGCCATTGCTTCTATGCCCTCTTAGCAAATGGAGCTGGACATATCTGTATATGTCCATATTTATTTCTATAATAAAAACACAACACATTATCATATGTTTTCAGAAAGTAAAAACCCCAAGTGACTGAGAAAGAGAGTAATAGGGTAAAGGTACTTTAGATTGGGTAGTCAGGAAGGGCTTCTTGGAGGAGGCGGCATTTAGAAAGACCTA
>NW_005878194.1:0-7907 GCF_000147115.1 Myotis lucifugus | reverse complement strand
ATACATGCATACACCCACACCACATGCACACACATGCCCGTGAAGGCACAAATGCACACGCACACAGGCATGCACACACTGGTACAAATGCATATACATGCATACACCCACACCACATGCACACACATGCCCGTGAAGGCACAAATGCACACGCACACACTCATGCACACACTGGTACAAATGCATATACATGCATACACCCACACCACATGCACACACATGCCTGTGAAGGAACAAATGCACACGCACACACTGGTACAAATGCATATACATGCATACACCCACACCACATGCACACACATGCCCGTGAAGGCACAAATGCACACGCACACACTCATGCACACACTAGTACAAACGCATATACATGCCTACACCCACATCCTGGACACATGTGTGGGCTGGGCACAGGTTTGGCGAGGCCATGGTGGCACGGGAGGGTCCCTCGGGCTGTCAGTCCCCTCTGAGGGACATGGCCCGTTCCCACTTCCCGCGCCCACCCCAGGCTCATCCCCACTGGACACCATGCATTCTCCAAACTAATTGGACCTACCCAGCTCTCCAGCCGTGTCCTTGGTTCGACCTTCCTCCCCTCCCCTAGCTCATGCCCTTCAAGACTGGGGTTGGGTGCTGTTTTGCACAGTAAGTTTGCATCAACTCCTCCCCTAAAGTGAGAGTATTCGTGTCCTGTTGCTGCTGTAACAAATGACCACACACTTCATGGCTTCAAACAAGACAGTGTATTATCTTATAGGTCTGGACGCCAGAAGCCTGAAGTCAGTTTCATTGGCTAAGATCAAGGTGCTGGCAGGGCTGCAGTCCCTCAGGGGCGGGGGGAGGGTGGTAAAGGAGAATCCATCTCATTACCTTGGGCAGCTTCGAGGGGTCGCCTGCCCTCCTTGGCTTGCGGCCCCTTCCTCCATCATCAAGGAGCACGGCAGCTTCTTCAAATCCCGCTCTCTGACCGGGGTCGTCTCCTTCCCTCAGTCTCTGACCCTCCTGCCTCCCTCTGAGCAGGACCCCTGGGATGACATGGGTCCACCTGGACCCCTGGATCCTCTTCCGACCCCCAGATACCAGATAGTTCCAGGGAATAGGACGCGGGCATCGCTGGGGGGCTCTTATTCTGTCCTCAGCACCGAGTCTGTCCGTGGGCTTCCTCTGGGCCCCAGGTGGGCTCTCCCCTTCGCTGCTGGAACTGACGTCCTGGGTGACCTTGGACGCCACACCTTGAAGGTGGCCCTGGCTCCCAGCCTGACTGCGCGGAGCAGAGCCTGCTGTGCCTCCGTGTACTGGCCACGTGTCAGGGTCTGTAGACCTGACGCTTTCACATCCGTCCCACAGGAGTCCGTCGGGCACACCTTGTCCTCGATGACCCTGTGGATGCCAGAGTCCCCTGGCATTGGCCTCCTGCCTCCCTCATGGCTGCCCCAACCCCTGAGCAAGAGTCCTCTTCCTGCCCTGGTTGGTGTGGCTCAGTGGATAGAGCGTCGGTCTGCAAACCAAAGGGTCTTGGGTTCGATTCTGGTCAAGGGCACAAACCTCGGTGGCAGGCTCCTCTCTGACCTGGCCCTGGTCAGGGCTCTAGCGGGAGGCAACCAGTCCATGTGTTTCTCCCACATCGATGTTTCTATCTTTCTTTCTCTCTCCCACTCACTCTAAAAATCAATGGAAAAATATCCGTGGGTGAGGATTAAAAATATATATAGGAATCCTCTTGCTGGGGTCACCCTTCAGATACAAACCAGCCATCCTGAGCCCACACCCCACCACCCCTTTTGTGGGGCTTTCTCTCTCTGGGCCACGATCCCCCTGCCCTAATCATCCCCAGACCAGGGGCCAGGTAGCTCGCACCATCCCCTCCACCCCGGGGCCCACTGCAAGCATTAAAGCAGCCATTGCTCAGCTGCTCACCCTGTCTCCCCAATTCCTCCCAGTGGAAACCACATCAAAGGCCCTTGTCTGGGATCCCCCCCACCCCTACCCCTCTCCTCTGACCAGCCTGGGGCTTCCTGGGTGCCCCTCCCCCGGGCACTGTGAGTGACTGTCTGTCTCCAGTGGCCAGCATCTCCTTGCCTGTGGGCCTTGCTACCCCTCACACTTCCTGTTGGTCACAGGATTTAGGCTACGCCTCCTGGGGAGCTGGGTGACCCTCACCTGTTGACCTGGGCGGGGAAATTGCCTTCCACCCAGGTGAGTCCTCACGACTCGGGGCCTGTTGGCTGTAATGGTCACACCCCCCTGATCACACACATTCTGACAGCTGGTCTTTGCCCAGGGCAGGGGCGTGGCCCCCGTGGTGGCTGTTGCCCCAGAGGCACCTCCCCCCACACTTGTGCTGTGCACCCTATTTTAATGAACCTGCTCTTCCTCTTCTGTCCCTCCCCACGTGGGGCAGAGCCCGCCCGTGTTCTCAAACGCCAGCGGTGGCAGGCACCCCCACACCTCCCTGAACCCGGGGTCGCTGACCACGGGGGCAGATCTCAGGAATCAGTTATGTGAACACATCCATCCTCGTTCCTGGGTCCCCTCGTTCTTTTTTTCTTTTTTTAAAAAATATTTTATTGTTTAAAGTTTTACATACGTCTCCTTTCCCCCCATAGACCTCTTCCCGGTTCATTATTTCTATCCTCACCCCAGGATAATTTTTCCATTGATTTTTAGAAGGAGTGGAAGGGAGGAAGCGAGCGAGAGAGAGAAACATGGATGTGAGACACATGGATTGGTTGCCTCACACACACACCCCGACCGGGTTGGGGATCGAACCTCCAACCCAGGTACGTGCCCTTGGATCGAACCCGAGAGCCTTTGATGCGCGGGGTCCGCTCTAACCACTGAGAAACACCGGCCAGGCCCCTCTGTTATTCCAATATCTGTTCAGGACTGCCCACCCGGCTGCTTAGCAAGGTTGCTGATGGCCGCTGGGCTTGCAAAGGTCGCTGCCCAGCGCTGTCTCCACAAAGAAACATTTGGGGTCTGAGGCACCCCGACCCCAGAGCGGGACCCCCTCGCCAGGAGAGCTGGGAGACAGAGCCCCCGTGGGGGGACGGGTCCAAATTCCTGCCACTTGTGGGGTCAGACCTGCTGCTCCATCAGGTTAAAATGAGATGTTACTCTGAGAACCGCTAGGGGGCGCCCGCGTCCCGTTCGGATTAATTTTGCGGGTTTTTGTTGTTGCTGTTTTAATAGAAAAGGTAAGAAGCTTGCGTGGCTGTTGCAGGCATTAAAAATGTTATTCTCCATTAAAATAATATTTTTTAAAAGTTCAACCGAGACTCAGCCAGCTGTTACAACGGTGCAACTGCTATTTTCGTCCTGTCAAATGTTACACATTGAATCCTGGGCCAAACCCTCTAAGGTATGTTCTAGTCCTTTTTCCGTTTTTCTTGGAAAAACGAGGGAGCAAAACATTCCCTAAGCTGCCAAAGGTGGGCGAGCTCTACGTGGCCGGGGACGCAGACCTGAGTGGGGGGCCTGAGTCACTGTGCTGAGTCAAAGGCCATGCACCTCAGAGAGGCTCCGTCCCCAGTCTTCCTACTTAATTATATTTTATTTTTTAAAATATATTTATATTGATATCAGAGAGGAAGGGAGAGGGAGGGGGAGATAGAAACATCAATGATGAGAGAGAATCATTGACCAGCTGCCTCCTGCACGCTCAAAATTCAGGGATTGAGCCCCCAACCCTGGCATATGCCTTGTCCGGGATTCGAACCCAGAACCCTGCAGCCAGCAGGCCAATGCTCTGTCCACTGAGCCAAACCAGCTGGGACCTAACCCTATAGTTTTCATCTTCGTTTTCTTGGGTTTACATACTGTACTGAATTTTTGAAAATCTCTCTCTCTCTCTCTCTCTCTCTCTCTCTCTCTCTCTCTCTCTCTCTCCTTCCCTCTCCCTCTCTCCATCTCTTTGTTACTTTCCCCCTGTTAGTGCATTAGTCCGGGTTCTCCAGGTAAACAGAACCATTAGGTTCTGAGCTATCAACACAGAGGGATAAGGAGGGGGTTTGGCACAGGAATAGCTCACCCGCTATGGAAGCTGGACGTCCCCATCCGCCTTCTGCACGGAGACCCAGGAGAGCCGGTGGCACAGTCCAGCCCAAGTCCAAGGCCCGGAACCGGAGGGCCGCGGGGGTGAGAGAACCAGGAGCCCCGATGTCCGATGTCCGAGGACAGGAGAGACCGGCAGGCGCCCCAGCTCCGGGGAGACTGAGCCCTTCCTTCCCCTTTTGGTTCTGCGGTTGGGTGGTGCCGCCCACAGCGGGGAGGGCGGGTCACACAGTCCGCTGATTGACAGCTCCTCCCCTTCAGTGACCCCGCCCTCCCCCTGAGCAGGGACAGCTGACCAGGCCCAGGGCTGCCCCTGTGAGTCCTGGCAGGGCAGCCCCTTAGGGAGAGACACCCTTTGGGGGAAATGACAAGTAAAACAAGCCCGGCCAGGGTGGTTCCGTGGTGCAGCATCGACCTAGGAACCAGGAGGTCAGGGTTCGATTCTGGTCAGAGCACATGCCAGGGGTGTGGGCTGGATCCCCAGTGTGGGGCGTGCAGGAGGCAACCGATCCATGATTCTCTCTCATCAATGATGTTTCTATCTTTTCCTCCCTGTCCTTCAATAAATGTATATACAAAAAATATAAATATATAAAAATAAATATAAATAAATAAAACAAAAACCTTTCCATCTCAGGGGTTATTGGAAGAGGAGGGGGCTCAGGGCAAGGTCAGAAGAGCAGAAATCAAGGCTAGTCCCTTCTCCTCCTCCTCCTCTTCCTTCATCTTCTTCTTCTTCATTTTTTATTTTTTTAATTAATCCTCACCTGAGGATATTTTTCCCATTGATTTTTAGAGAACTGGAAGGGAGGGATGGAGAGAGACAAAAACACAGAATATGATGATGAAAAATACATTTATTTTTAATGTATACATGTACACTGATAGTCCGACAGAAAATTTATGACTCCGTTTGATATTATCAGTGGGACTTTTGCTGCTGCATCACTGATGACAGATTTTACATCAGGTTTATATTTCGTGACCTTCAGAGATATGCACGAGCTACTACTTTCATCCATCAGGCTACTCCTATTACGAGACTTAACGAAATTCATCACTGAGAACAAAGATTCACAAGCGTATGTGGATGAAACCGAAATACTGGTCGGATCTAAGGAGGCAGGGAGAGTTAAGGCAGAGGCATAGAAATTGCTCTTCCCCTCTCTCCTCAATCCATGTCTAGGGTCTTTATTAACTTGCTATGTAAAATTATTTATTTATCTAAGATGCACCTACACTGAATTTATCTGAAAAATAAAAAAGTCGATATTAAGAAAAAAATTGTAAATGGAAGATTAAAAGAGAGGGTTTTGCGTGCCAGAGAAAGTTACTGGCGTGCCATGTTTGGCACATGTGCCAGGGGTTGCCCACCCCTGATCTAGATATATATCTATATCTAGATCTAGATCTAGATCTAGATCTAGATCTATATCTATATCTATCTATCTATCTGTCGCTGATGAATTAATACCATGTGGATTTCATCTGGTCAGAGGTTGAGCCTGGTGAGGACGTATATCGCTAGAAATTGGTGCGTGAACAAATTAGAAATTTAATTTTTCATAGAGTCTCACCAAGGCCTCTCTGGACCCAAAAAAGGGGAAACTAGATGTGGCATTAGGAGCACCCGCCTCCCTTCATGAGAAACCACGGAAATGAGGCACATGACTCGGCCCCTGTGAGCCCGTCCTGCACCTTCACTGTCCGCCCTCACCCAGGCAGACTCACCTCCTCCAGGTGGACAAGGACAGAGAAGACTGGGAGAGGCTGGCCATGAGCCCCCGGCCCTCCACCCTCCTGGGCCTCGGTGAGTCCTGGATGGAGGGACCGCATCCCAGGGACGGAGGGGGTAGTTGCTGGGGGAGGTGTCGCCATCCCTGCTCCATCTGACTCCAGCCCAGGAGACTCATGGTCCCTCCTGGGGGCCTGGCCCTCAGCTCTGGCCCCGACCTAAGTGTGACCATGGGAGGGTGAGTCCTAGAAGCAGGTGCCTGGGCGTGGGGACAGGTTCTGACTGAGGACATGATTGGAAGGGGGCGGGGTGGGGGTTTGTCTGGAAACTTGAAGCAGGAAGCAGGATTGTGCTCAGAGGGAATGCCCAGGAGGGAGCCTGGGAAATTCTCGGGGCCGAGCCCGCTGCCTCCAGGAAGGCCCCCTGATTGCAGCCCAAGGAGGACCGGGTTCTGGGCGTTGTTCTCACCAGACCTTCCCTTGCAGTGCTCTGCCTGGGCCAGACGATCCACATGCAGCCGGGTGAGTCTGCCTTTTTAAATGGAGTTTTTCATATCAGTTCCATTTTGAGGTATAATATTGATTTCCCTCAGAGTCCTCTCCAGGTGTGTTTTCAGCTGGAATGAGCCCCCAGCCTCTCTCTTTGTCTGGATCTGTCTGTTCTCACGCCCTCTGGCTAAGTTACCTTCAGAAACCCAGTTATTCTTTCACTTTCACAAACACCATGTTCTGTCTCTACCATGACTGTCTCTCAGGCTGAGGGCTCCTGTGCTGGGCTTGGCTCATTCCTACCTGACCCTCTGGTATCAGCTCAGGGCCTCCAACCTCTACCTCTAATGAGAGGTGAGCGTTGCCCGCCTCGGCCTTGGCCTCCCCCCCTCAGCCCTGAGCCTCCCCCCCCCCACCCTGTGCTCCCTCTACCCTTCCCCCAAGAAGGCAGGGACCCTCCTGTGTTTCTCCTATTTGTGGAACCAATGGCACAAGGAGGCGTCTATAAAGGGAGACATGGGAGCTAAGCTGTGGCTGAAGGATTCAGGGAATGAGTGCTGGGGCTCGCCAGCTCTGCCTCTATCGGGTTTGGGTAACTTGGATGCCTTCTTCCTCTTTTAGGACAGGAACCCTCTCTTCCCCTGCCCAGCCCAGTTTAAACACTTGGGGTTTCAGGCACCTCATTAAAAGGGAAGTAGGAATGGGCTAAGAGGGTGGTGGGAAATGCAGAGGGAACCTGAGTGAGTGCTGCTCAGAGGACGTGCTAGGAGTTGGGGAACCTGGGGTTCTGTGAGCAGGTCTCAGCTGGTTTCCCCTCCCCCCACAGCCGCTATCCTTTCCATGGGGCCCTAGAGGCCCCTGTGGAGCCCACAACCTCCCCAGATGCCCGCAGACCCAGCCAGATCATTCCCACCCTCTCCCACTCCAGCGTCCCGGTCCCCCGAGGGACCTGCTCATCCTCACCCTCTGCCTCCCTCCCAGCCCTGTCTTTCCCCCTGGAGAGCAGCCGTGGGGAAGGGTATGTGCCTGGGTCCCCAGCTGCTCTGACTCCTCCCGTGTCCCCCTGACAAAAGCCAACGATGTCACCAGAACTTGTGTCACGTGGAGAAGTCATTGGAGTGATGAGAACTGAGTCCCTGGAGGGAGTAGATGTGTGGTCTCTTCGGGAAAAGATGGTGAAAATTGTCTAGAATTGGGCTGTGGTGAGGGTTGCACAGCTCTGTGAGTTTGCTAAGAACCACTGAGCTGCAGGCTTACAACCCGGGAGGTGTGAGGTAGGAGATTTCCTCATGATGGAGCCTGAGATCCTGCTCTGCTTCCTCACAGGGGGTCCTGCCCATACCCTCCCTCAGGGCGGAGCCAGGCCCTGTTGGTCCCCTTTGGGACAGTCTGTGACCTTCGTGTGCCGGGGCCCATTTTGGGCTGACTTCTTCCACTGGAGAGAGAGGGAGGGCGGGTCTACCTTTATCACAAAGGGAGCCCTCAGATGGTTGAGAGGAATAGAGCACAAATTCATCATCCCCGCAGTGAGTAATGTTACTTGCGGTAGTTACCGCTGTATTTACGAAAATATGTAGAAAATCGACCTAGACGAATTTACGCGCTCACGTTCCAGTGAAAGGGGGAGTACGCCCCAC
>NW_005878193.1:0-7908 GCF_000147115.1 Myotis lucifugus | reverse complement strand
TGCTGCCTGGTGTCGTCCACGTCCGTGTGGCCAGGACCCACTGCCGCCTGGTGTCCACGTCCGTGTGGCCAGGACCCGCTGCCGCCTGGTGTCGTCCACGTCCGTGTGGCCAGGACCCACTGCCGCCTGGTGTCGTCCACGTCCGTGTGGCCAGGACCCACTGCCACCTGGTGTCCACGTCCGTGTGGCCAGGACCCACTGCCACCTGGTGTCCACGTCCGTGTGGCCAGGACCCACTGCTGCCACCTGGTGTCCACGTCCGTGTGGCCAGGACCCACTGCCACCTGGTGTCCACGTCCGTGAGGCCAGGACCCACTGCCACCTGGTGTCCACGTCCGTGTGGCCAGGACCCACTGCCACCTGGTGTCCACGTCCGTGTGGCCAGGACCCACTGCCACCTGGTGTTCACGTCCGTGTGGCCAGGACCCGGTGCTGGGACGTGGTTGGATCTCCCTGAACCTTCCATTTCTGGGTCTAACTTACAGTCAGACAGTGAGTCCCAGGGACTGAGAGGGGCAGAGCGGCCCCTTCCTCCGGCGTCTGCGAGCGTCCACTCCAGGGGCCAGGTGAGGGCCACACCAGGTCCCCGGCCGCCGTCGCCCTGAAGGCTTCTGCTGCCTCTCGTGCCCTCTTCTCGCTTCTCCCTCCTCCTCTGCCCACAGGCCCTCCGTGTCCCGGGTGCGAAGGCAGGCTTGTCCGGCCTGGCTGCCGGCTCTGTAACGCCCACCCATCTGGGATAGATTACACCCAGACCCTCAGCCTGCGCGACACTCAGACGCTTTCCGGGAACGACCGCGAGGCAGGGGGGGGGCCCGCGGCCAGCGGCCCTGCCCGGGAGCAGCGGGCCATTGAGCTCCCAGACCAGACGTCTGTTCTCCGGGCTCAGCAGCCAATAAATCCGACGGAGCCTTCTCATTCCGCGCCGCTGGGAGGGCGAGCGCCCCTTCCTGCAGGAGCCTAATTGCGAGCTGGGACGCGAGCGCCAGGACGTCAGCTGCAAGTTGCAAACACGGCCACGTTTAAGCAGAACCATATGTTACAGCGAAAGAAACAGTCAGAAACGAACCGCTCCCTCTACCTTTCGCTGAACAGATACACGGCCAGGAGGCCACCAGGTCAGACAAGAGCCGTGGCCCAGTGACCCGCAGGCAGCGCCGGGCAAACACCTTCTCACCAGGAAGGAGGTGAAGCGCCGAGGCCCCGCACACAGGCCTGAGGCTGGTGGTGCTCATTCAACACCTGGTTCACGTCTTCCTTCCACGGGAAGGTCACTGGCCGGGAGGGAGGGACGTTTGGTGGTGTTTGTGGTCGGTCGGTCGGCAACCATCCTGTGACCTTCAGTGGACGTCTGCTGTGTCCCTCACAGCCACAGTCTCGGCCGAGTCACCGTCATCTGTCACGTCCCCACCCCCAGCCTTCCCGCCTGGGCCAGGAATAGCTCCTGAGCAAGGTGGTGGGTACATTCAGCTTCTACACGCGAGGAGACGGGTTCAGGGGTTCTAAGAAGCAGGAGGAGGAAACGGAAGGGTGAGGGTTCCAGGATTTACTTTTTATAAACCTGTGCCTTCCATTGGGCCAGGAAATCCCCATACTTATTTCAGTGAGCTCCCTGGCTGCCGCCGGCTCGCTGTCCCGGGGAAGCCAGGACAGTGTCTGTCTGTCTCAAGTCGCGCGTGTCTGTCAGGGAAGCAGGCGAACCGCCTTCAGTGGCTATAGAGACAGGAGGGAACGCAGCTGTGTGGGCTGGAAACCTCAGCTCCAGCTCAGGAAGTCCAGGGCTGAGGGGACAGTGCTGCTGAGATGGCCTGACTTCACTTAACATGAAAAGTGAACGGACTTTTAATAATATTTAGAGAAATGCACTGTACGTGTGGAATGAAGACATGAGGGAAAACACATACGTGAAGCTACTGCCTAATAATTGAAAATTGGGTAACAATCAGGCGGGTAACGCCCCCCAGCTCTCCTAGCTCAGGAGGCAGCGTGGTCCTTACTGCTAAACAAGCCCACACGCGGCCTAACGGGTGGTGGCCACGCGGGACACCGCTGCTCAGTCACGATCAACATGGCCACGCAACGGGCTCGACCGCGAGCGTTCGAGCATTTCCAACCATTTGTTTATTTATTTATTTTAAAATATTTTCTTATTGATTTCAGAGAGGAAGGGAGAGGGAGAGAGAGAGAAACATCAATGATGAGAGAGAAGCATGGATCGGCTGCCTCCTGCACGCCCCACACTGGGGATTGAGCCCACAACCCGGGCCTGTGTCCTTGACCAGAATCGAACCCGGGACCCTCCAGTCCACAGGCCGGTGCTCTGTCCGCTGAGCCACACCACCAGGGCTGACTGTTTATTTTTAGAGCCGAGGAGTCTGGTCCCTGTAACCACTTTCCTCCCCTTGCGTGTCTTCAGCTTCGTGTCCAGCTCTCGGCGACCAGGCCTGCCTGCGGTGACGTCACAGGACACACAGCCACTCAGCCCGGTCCACGGACCGCAGATCCGGACCCACCGCCTCTGGGGGATGTTGGCGGGGGGAGCAGACGAGGCCGGTCTGCCAGCGAGGATTAGCCGGTTCCCACGCGTGAGGCGATGATAGAGAGGCGTGGAGAAGGCTGTTGACAGATTCGCTGCCTTCCCGGGAGCCAGTGGCTCTCATCTCTCCTCGAGCGCCGCATCAATAACGTGAACCGCGAACGGATCCGTGCAGCGCGTAACAGGAGGTGCTTTCTCGCCTGGAGATTCTCTAGTAACAACCGGACGGAAACTTCGTCGGCAGGTGGGCTGCGAGCGAACGGAAGAACGGGGGGCGGGGGGGGGAGGCAGGGGGGGATCATGCCTTGGCAGCTCGACACACGGTAGCCAGTTTGTTCCCCTCAAGATCGGCTCCTTCACTCGTGTCTCTCCCTGTCCTCCTCAGGGTCACTTTTCATTCCCAAAGGCCTCCCGCGCCGCCCGAGACGGACGGAAACCAGGGGAGCCTGGGAAGCGGCGCTAAAGAGCCTGAGGAAGCAGCACGTGCAGGTCTGCCCGGATCGGCGTCGTGGGCCGTCCCAGGGGCTGTGAAACAGGGACCTGCACACCAGCTGCAAGACCAAGGTAAGAGCACGACTGTCCTCTGGCCTTTACAACTCCGTGAAGACAGTAGAGCCCGCGGCGGCTGCAGGTGTAAGCGCCATGAGAAGTGCAGAGCTCGTGTACGTAGACACGTCGTCAGCGTTAGGAGCGGGAGTGTAAGGTGCTGCTCGTTGGCCAGGAATGTTATTTCCCCCCGAACCTCCACGCTCAGCTTGGTCTTCCTGACGCTCGTTCTCCACGAGGACTGAGCTGGGAGAGACACTGGGGAGACTCCAGCTGCTCTGGGTCGTCCCCTCCCTCGGGGCACCCAGCTCCCTGCCCCTCCCGCTCGGGGACGGGGTGGGAGTCTGGGCCTCGGGAAGGCAGCCTGGGCGTGGAGAACGGAGGCTCGGCTCCCAGCTCCGCCCTCACCGCTGGGCAGAGGCGTGGAGGCCCAGCGTTCCTTCCAGACCCGATTGCGCTCGGCACCTGTCGGCCCAGTCCCGACCGACCACTCGGGTCCACTGGGGGAGAGCGGCCGCCCTCTCGCTTCACGCCCCAGGGACAGCGGGTTTGCTGGCCGCACGCAGCAGGCACACACTTTTTAAAGAACAGTTTCTTTCTGATCAAAGCGGGTCGCTGTGGGCCGTGGCCCCGGAGAATGACACGCAGCCACAGACACAGCTCGTCCGCATTCAGCTCCTTCACTTGTCAACTTTCCGCCTGAAGAAAACGCACCGGCGTCCTCGGGCTCGCCCCTCCGTCGGTCGGTCAGGGAGACGCTGTTTTGCAAAAGCATCTCCATCCAGTCCGGGCACCTCGGCAGCTAACGTCTCAGGTCTTTTCCAAGTTCCTGTTCTGGACGCAGAGGCACCAGCACCCGCCGGGCCCCTGCCCCGGGCGCGCACACTGAGCCGAACCCCGGCCTGAGGGGGCCTGACACTTAGGCCTCAGCATCCGCGCCGATTCTAAACCAGTGGTTCTCAACCTCGGCTGCACATTAGAAGCACCCGGGAATCTTTTTAAAATCCTGATTTCTGGGCCTCATCCTCCGGAAATTGTGTTTCTTTGTTATGGTGGGGCCACAACATGAGTAACAAAGAAACAGAATTTCCGGAGGATGAGGCCCAGAACTCAGGATTGAGAACCACTGTAAATGGAGCCCAGAGCCACCTTCTCCCTGTCGGTGAGTGAGCGTTCAGTTCACCAACAGGAGACTCGCAGCCTTAGACTGTGCTCAGCCGGCTCGCCCCGCGTCGGTGGTGAGATTAATATCCATCGGGTATTAATAGCCATCGATTTCGTTCTGGGGCTAATGAGGCAACTTTGAAGGAAGAGCTTGTTCCCGGGATGCACAGATTAAAACAGATCGCTCGCGTTTCCTGTGTAATCAGCCCAGTAATCGAGCGCCTCTCGTCTGCATGTGCATCTCCTCCCTGTTTAACCGCAGCTGCCGGCTGTTTGTCTGAAGCCGAAGGATGGGTGGAGAGGGCGCCTGACCGGAGACTCCCGTTTCCAAGCCCCCCGCCCCCCCCCCTCCAGCACAAGGTGCGGCTCTTACCTCCCGGCCACCAGGCGCCGGCATTCCCTGCCCCTGTCCTGCGCACGGAGGCCATTTCGGAAACGACACGATGAGAACAACATCTCTACGTCTTGGACACGACACGCAGCTCACATCGCGAGGCCTGTGGTGCCGGGGCCCCGACAGGACAGGGAAGCGGCCCAGCAGCTGCGGCAAGGGCACCATCGTGCACGGAGTCGCCGCCGCAATACCGAGCTCCCGGGGCGTCGATCCAGACGACGGAGCAGCGGGCAGACACGGGTTCCTGCGCTTCCCAGGCTTCAAGACCTACAGGCCCCACGGCCCACAGGCTAAGGGGACGGGCGATTCCAGGAGCGTCCAGAGGCAGCGCTCTCTCTCGCGCAGAGAAAGCCGTGAGCAGAGCGTCCAGCGCAGGTGGCAGGAGAGTGAAGCCGGGACCGGCGTTGCCCAGCCTCACGACTCACCCGCTCTAACGACCGGGAGTCACACGGTGTCGGGCGATGGAGACAGAGGCGGACAGTGAGCCACAGGCGTCAGCTGACCCCTGA
Source organism: Myotis lucifugus (assembly GCF_000147115.1). Taxonomy (NCBI): domain Eukaryota; kingdom Metazoa; phylum Chordata; class Mammalia; order Chiroptera; family Vespertilionidae; genus Myotis; species Myotis lucifugus. Next base: position 2,762 of record NW_005878193.1, on the reverse strand, counting down.
CAAGGAGCCCAGGCCACTCCGTGGAGCAAAGACAGACGCTTCCCCACATGGGCTGGAGCCACATGCAAGAAACGGTGAAATGAATCAGACACAGACCTCACCCCCTTCCCAAGAAAGAGCTCAAACGGGATCACAGGCCCCGATGTAAAGTCTCAAACGCTAAAGTTCCTAGAAGATGACACAGCAGCAAACCCAGGTGACCTTGGGTGTAGAGATGACATTGTAGCTACCACACCGAAGGCCGATCAACGAAGAAATAATCGATAAGCTGCCTTCATTCAAATAAAGAGCCGCTGTTGTGCATGTACGTGTGTGTGTGTGTGTGTGTGTGTGTGTCTGTGTCTCAGGAGAACGAGCAGCTGCCCAGCATCAGATACCGGCACATCTGATACAGGACTATCTGGAATCTACAAAATGCTCTTAAAACTCAACAGTTAGACAACGAACAACCAGATTTTAAAACGGGCCCCAAACTCAACAAACACCTCCCCAGAGACAATGTTCAGATGGGACGTGACCCCACGGAAGGGCTCCTCACCCCGTGTCGTCAGGGAGACTCGGATTAAACAACAGTGAGAGGCCCATCCGCGTGGCGCAGCCCGGAAGCCGACAGCGCCAGGTGCTGACGAGGACGGGAGCCGCAGGCGCCCTCGCTCGTGCCGGTGGGAACGCGCCGGTGCAGCCATTCGGGAAGGAGACGGACACACGGCCACAGAAACGCCTGCACCAGGCGCTCACGGCGGCTCCACTCATAACGGCCAAAAGCTGCTGAAACTTGGAAACACCAAGACATAACGGTGAGCGGACAGGCAAACGGTGGGTTATTATCTCGCACTGGAAGGCGATGCGCTGTTAAGCCATAAAAAATAAAAACCACACGGAAGACACTTACAGGCCTGTTAGAACATGAAAGAAGCCAGTTTCCAACCCTATGAATTCTGGAAAAGGCGAAGCTATGGAGGCAGCAACATCAGTGGTTGCCGTTGGGGGCGGCGGGGGAGAGGGGGTCGTGAGCAGACACAGCACCCGGGTTTTTAGGAAATGACAGTGCTCGCGATCACACTGCGGCGGACACTTCATTGTACGTTCGCCCAAACCCATCGAACGTGCAGCAGCAGGAATGATCGTCAGCGTGGGCTCCTCAGTTGTCCGTGCGCCATCTGCGGGCGTGTGGCCAGTGGGGTGCCTGTGCGGTCGGGAGTCGGGGTGTCTGGGTCTCGCTGTACCTGCCTCTCAGCCTTGCTGTGAACCTAAAAGGCCCCTAGAGTAAAGTCTATGAAAACCAGCAACAGCTGAGCCCCGTGCGCTGAGGCAGCCAGAGGAGAGACGGGTGTGGGGAGGTGATGAGGCCCCAGGAGGCCCTGGGAGGAGCCTTCCTGACCCGCCTCCATCCAGAGCGGCCAGGCTGGCCCTGCCTGACGCCTGGCCTGCTGTCCGTCCCCAACAGACCGGTATGAGACAGAAACGACGGCTGTGTATGAGACAGAAACGACGGCTGTGTCCTCAGCCTCCAGACAGCGGGGCCGCGGTCAGGGCTCTTGTTTCAGATCAGCCAAGGCTCCTTGTGGGGTCCGCCGGGCTGGGTGGCTCAGCGGTGAGCGTCGACCTAGGAACGACGAGGTCAGGGTTCGAGTCCTGGTCAGGGCACAGGCCCGGGTTGTGGGCTCGATCCCCAGTGTGGGCGTGCGGGAAGCAGCCGATCAGTGATTCTCTCTCATCATTGATGTTTCTATCTCTCCCTCTCCCTTCCTCTCTGAAATAAATTTAAAAAAAAAATCTAGTTCAAACATAAAGGTGTTGCTGACAGTCTGAAATCAATAAAATATGTTTAAAAAGAAAGAACTATTTAGTGGCGTTGATGTGCCGCTCCCCTTAGCCCCGAGCCAGACGCCCGGCCCTCGGGTCACCCGCAGGACGTCCAGGGGTTTCCACACAAGCACGAGGCGCCGCTCCGAGCTGCTGCCTACATGGCTCCCTCTTCTCCGTGCGCGTGTGAGCTGCAGGCGCGTGTGTGTGAGCTGCAGGCGTGTGTGAGCTGCAGGCACGCGTGTGAGGTGCAGGTGCATGTGAGCTGCAGGCGCGTGTGTGAGCTGCAGGCGTGTGTGTGAGCTGCAGGCGTGTGTGTGAGCTGCAGGCGCGCGTGTGAGCTGCAGACGCGCGTGTGAGCTGCAGGCGCGCGTGTGAGCTGCAGGCGCGCGTGTGAGCTGCAGGCGCGTGTGTGAGCTGCAGGCGCGTGTGTGAGCTGCAGGCGCGTGTGTGTGAGCTGCAGGCGTGTGTGAGCTGCAGGCGCGTGTGTGTGAGCTGCAGGCGTGTGTGAGCTGCAGGCGCGTGTGTGAGCTGCAGGCATGTGTGAGCTGCAGGCGCGTGTGTGTGAGCTGCAGGCGCGTGTGTGAGCTGCAGGCGCGTGTGTGTGAGCTGCAGGCGTGTGTGAGCTGCAGGCACGCGTGTGAGGTGCAGGTGCATGTGTGTGAGCTGCAGGCGCGTGTGTGAGCTGCAGGCGCGTGTGTGTGAGCTGCAGGCGCGTGTGTGAGCTGCAGGCGCGTGTGTGTGAGCTGCAGGCGCGTGTGTGAGCTGCAGGCGTGTGGGAGCTGCAGGCGTGTGTGTGTGAGCTGCAGGCGCGTGTGAGCTGCAGGCGCGTGTGTGAGCTGCAGGCGTGTGTGAGCTGCAGGCGCGTGTGTGTGAGCTGCAGGCGCGTGTGTGTGAGCTGCAGGCGCGTGTGTGAGCTGCAGGCGCGTGTGTGAGCTGCAGGCGTGTGTGAGCTG
>NW_005878192.1:0-7909 GCF_000147115.1 Myotis lucifugus | reverse complement strand
CAGCTGGATTTATTTTTTGCTTATCCTTCCCCTTTTACCCAGTCACCCCACCTTCCCTCTACAGCTATCAGAGTGTTCTCTGTATCTGAAGTGTATTCTATTTTGTTTGTTCATTTGGTTTATGAGATTCCACATATAAGTGAAATCATATGTTTTATGTCTTTCTCTGGCTGGTTTATTTCAATTAGCATAATACTCTCTAGGTCCATCCATGCTGAAGCAAAAATTTCCTTTTTTAACAGCTATGTAGTATTCCACTGTGTAAATGTACCAGTGCTTTTTTAGCCACTTATCTACTGACAAGAGGCCCGGTGCACAAAATCAGTGCACTGGGGGTTGTCCCTCAGCCCAGCCTGCACCCTCTCACAGTCCGGGACCCCTCAGGGGATGTCCACCAGCCGACAGTTGGAAATCCCTCTCGCAGTCCGGAACCCCTCACTCATCGCCCACCTGCTCGCTGGTCCTTACCACTGCTGAGAAACTTGGACTCATTCCTCTGTGGTCACACAACTGTCACATGCCAGGCAGTCACTTAGAAATATCTTGGCATCGGCCAACTTATGGAATTCTCCCTTCTCTCCGTTCTCCTGAGCCAGACTCTGGACGCTGACTGTGGCATTCTCTTGGTCATCGTTTTGTGTTTTATTTTTTTTCCAAAATGTTACAAAGTTTATATGAATATAACATACAAAGATGCAGCCTCCTTTGTAGGAACAGGGAAGAAAGGAGTTGTTAATTAAGGCACACGGAGCTGTAGCAAGCACCAGCTGTAGGGAGGGACAAGGGAGAAAGGAGTTGGGACTGGAGCTGAGGCCCTAGAGCAGCCGTGGGCAAACTACGGCCCGCGGGCCGGATCCGGCCCGTTTGAAATGAATAAAACTAAAAAAAAAAAAAAAACCGTACCCTTTTATGTAATGATGTTTACTTTGAATTTATATTAGTTCACACAAACACTCCATCCATGCTTTTGTTCCGGCCCTCCGGTCCAGTTTAAGAACCCATTGTGGCCCTTGAGTCAAAAAGTTTGCCCACCCCTGCCCTAGAGCCATTGCTGGGGAAGTAGGCATCTCCTCTGAGTGCCACGTTCTGAGGCTGAACTAAACTGGTCAAGCTGTGGCAGAGGTGGGTGGCCATATCAGCCATTTTTGGTGTTGTTTACCCTTTCCCACCCCAGCTCTGTTGTAAAATCCCAGAGCCCTGGATTCCAAAGGCCCCCTCCAGAGCAGAGGCCCTGGAAGGGGGTGAGAGAATGTGAGTAGGGCAAGTTTGAAAGCCAATATGTCTGTGTGCTGAGGGATGGCCAGAGACAGTGGTGAGAGGTAGCAGGGGAAGGGCTCTCATACATACCCTTCTGTGAGGGCCACAGGTAAAGGAGGCCAGGGGAGTAGGGTAGGGATGGGGCACCATGGCCCCAGTCTCTTAGGCATCCCTGTCTGTCCTCTGCAGTGAACATGGAGAAAAGGGTTGCCTCTGAGGAGGGGCCAGGCCAGGCCAGGTGACCATCTTGAGTTCTGGCTGAGGTGATGATCCTCTCCCTGAGATGCCATCTAACTGGTGATGGCAGAGGGCCCAGTGCCTCTTCACTTCTCAAAGAACATGTAGTCAATGAGGAATGTGGCTCCCAGCAGTACAGCCTTCACTCTCACATCCAGATCCAGCGGGAACTGCAAGCCAAAGTCATCTGCATCCGTGAGGGCTTCTTGGAACAGGCCCGCCTCCCCCCACTGCTTGCTGATGCGGCCCATGCTGTGGGACTCATCCGGAGTCTTCACCTCAAAGTAGGTGTCCGTGCCACAGCCACAGGTCCAGCAGGGCTCCACCACTCACAGGATCGTATGGCAATTGGCATCTTGAATGGAGAACTTGGGGAGGAAGGGATGCCAGGGCTGCAGGACATGGCCAATGGTGATGCCTGGTGGTGACTGTACTTCCATCTCTTGGTCCTCAGAGTCCACCAGATGGATGCGAAGAGGCCGGCAGCCCACAACATAGACATGAACAGCAGTTGCTCTCTTCAATAGCCTGACCAGGGGCTGTCTAGCCCCTGAGCACAATTCATACCAGTTATTTGTCTCCCAGCCTAGGAGCGTTTCCACTCATTCTGATGGTGAATCAGAATCTAATCAATCAGCACCAAGAATTCGAGGTGGGGCAGAACTGGGGACTGGCTCCCTTAGTAGTCCTCCCTAGGTGCTCCACAAGGAAGAAAGGATACCGCCAGCAGTCACTGCTGGTTGCTGCTGGCGGTATCCTTTCTTCCTTGTGGAGCATCTAGGGAGGGGAAGTGGCCTCAATGCCCGAGGCCAAGTTCCAGGAGGCCGGCAGCGCTGTTAGGATTGTGCCAGCAGCGCCGGTCCATTGGTGCCTGGCCTGTCCTCTTAAGATTGAACCTGGAGGACTACTAAGGGATCCAGTCCCCAGTTCTGCCCCACCTCCGCCACCGATTGATTGGAGTCTGAGGCCCAGGAGGAGGGACCAAGAAGTTGCCTTTTCAGCCACTCGCCACAGTGATTGATCAGCTCCCACTCCCTCAGCTCCCTAGCCTGGAATTCAGTCAAGCCTTTGGTCATTTTGGATGTTAGGGACCCTGGGTTTTTATATATTAGGATGGGCACTTGGGCTGTTTCCAAATCTAGGTTATTGTAAACAACACTGAAATGAACATAGGGTGTATATATTCTTTCAAATCAGTGTTTCAGGTTTTTTTGGATAAGTTCCCAGAAGTGGAATCACTGGGTCATAAAACAGTTCCATTTTTAATTTACTGAGGAAACTCCATACTGCTTTCCACAGTGGCTGCACCAGTCTGCATTACCAACAACAGTGCACAATGGCTTCCTTTTCTTCACATCCAAGATAAAACTTGTTTTTTTATTTATTGACTAGAGGCCCAGGGCATAAATTTGTGCATGGGTGGGATCCGGCCAGCCCAGCCCCAATCATGGCAGATCAGGGCTGGGCCTATCAGGAGGAGGAGATGGCGGGAGGTTGGCACAGACAGGCTGGCTTTCTGCACATGGACACTAGCTGTGTGCAAAAGATGGTACTCATCATTCTCAGGGAGCCAGCCATAAGGATGTGTGGGTGAGGCATGCAGAGCATCGGGCATGTATGTGGGCCAGCTGGGGCAGGAAGTCCCCAGCAGCTCAGGGTCAGTCTTGCTGATAGGGTCCATAAAGCAGTTAGTAAGAACCATGTCACATTAATAAGTTCCAAGCCCTAGGTGCTATACTCCCAGCTTCTCCCAGCCCCTTAGGCATACATATTACCTGAGTATTTTAGGTGGAGAGAGAAGAAAGTAGGCCTCTTTGGAAATATCCTGTGCAGCTGGTGGGGAAGAAGATATGTGTTCTCACATTCCCTTATGGAAGAAATCTCAGAATAAGGGAATCTTTTTTTGCAGCGAGTTGTGTCATTTGGGAGAAAGGTACGCTGGTAAAGTGAAAATTTCTTCTTATTCTCTTCAGTGCACCTATTCTTGGAATTTTTTGCTCCAAAGCCATGCTGGAACTCCCTAACTCCTATCAGTATTTTGTCTATGGGTAACTGTCAAAATCAATGCTCTGTGTATGGGAGGGAGGGAGAGGGGTGACAGTAGAAAACTCCTATTGCACCATCTTGCTGACATCACATTCTATCAATTCTTAACATTATGGGATTGTTGTGAGGCTAAAACTCTATATAGTAAAAATTCTTTGTAAATAATAAAGTCAATTCAAATGTTAGTTATCCTATCTAATAATAGACAAACATGGTAATTAACCATACCTCTGCTATGCTTCCCATTGGCTAATCAGGGTGATATGCAAATTAACTGCCAACCAAGATGGCGGCCGGCAGCCAAGCAGCTGAAGCGAACATGAGGCTTGGTTACCCCGATGATGGAGGAAGCCAAGGTTCCCTGCCTACGGCGGCCCAGCTCTGAGCTCCAGATGCAACAATGTTGCAATTATAGAAGCTAAACAAACCCCAGATACCTGCTTTCAGCCAGCCAGCCTCGGAGCTGGAGCTGCAACAAAGTTTCAATTACAGACGGTAAATAAATGCCAGAATAAATTTTAAAAAAAAGAAAGAAAAAAGGAGAGACTGGGAGCTTCAGCCAAAGGCTTGGCCTGCTTGAAAACAGCCCTCAGCTCCTCATCCAGACTGGCCAGGCACCCCAGTGGGGACCCCCACCCTGAAGGGGGCGCGGGCAGCCTGAAAACAGCCATCAGCCCCTCATCCAGGCTGGCCAGGCACCCCAGTGGAGACCCCCACCCTGAAGGGGGTGCGGGCAGCCTGAAAACAGCCATCAGCCCCTCATCCAGGCTGGCCAGGCACCCCAGTGGGGACCCCCACCCTAAAAGGGGTATGGGCAGCCTGAAAACAGCCATCAGCCCCTCATCCAGGCTGGCCAGGCACCCAAGCGGGACCCCCACCCTGATCCGGGACACCCTTCAGGGCAAACCAGCCGGCCCCCACCCGTGCACCAGGCCTCTATCCTATATAGTAAAAGGGTAATATGCAAACTGACCCTAACAGCAGAATGACTGGGAATGACTGGTCACTATGACACACACTGACCACCAGGAGGCAGACGCTCAATGCAGGAGCTGCCCTCTGGTGGTCAGTGAGCTCCCACATGGAGGAGCTCTGCTCAGCCACAAGCCAGGCTGATGGCTGCCAGTACAGCGGTGGTGGTGGGAGCCTCTCCTGCCTCCTCAGCAGTGCTAAGGATGTCTGACTGCAGCTTAGGTCTACTCCCTGCTGGCAAGTGGACATCCCCCGAGGACTGCCGGAGGAATGTTTGATTGCCAGCTTAGGCCCAATCCCCTGGGGAGCTGGCCTTAGCCAGCAGATGGTCATCCCCCGAGGGGTCCCAGACTGTGAGAACGCACAGGCCAGGCTGAGGGACTGCCCCCCCCCCCCCGAGTGCACAAATTTTTGTGCACCGGGCCTCTACTCCTATATAATAAAGAGAAAGATGTAACTTGACCATCCCTCCACTACACTCACCAGCCAATCAGGAGTGAGTATGCAAATTAACCCGATAAAGATGGTGGGTTAATTTGCATACACAGGCACCGGGCAGAGAGCAGAGCAGGAGAGCTGGCAGCTTGGGGGACGTGGCTCCTTCTGTCACTCCCCCAAGCCACCGGGTGGAGAGCAGAGTGGGATAGCTGGTGGAGAGTGGAGCGTCTTGGGGACCTTGGCTCCCCAAGTCACCAGATAGAGAGCAGAGAGGGAGAGCTGGCAGCTTGGAGGACTTGGCAGAGTGGTAGGCTGTGGGATGGAGACAGAGCAGGAAGGGAAAACTAAGAGCGTGGGGAGCACCAGGAATTCTGGGAATAGTAGTTCTGGTGGCAGCCCCAGGACTGGAAGCTGAAGTCCAGAGCGTGGGGAGCACCAGGAATGCTGGGAATCGTAGTTCTGGTTGCAGATGGATCTCCTAGACCAGTGGTTCTCAACCTTCTGGCCCTTTAAATAGAGTTCTTTGTGTTGTGACCCAACCATAAAATGATTTTTGTTGCTACTTCATAACTGTAATGTTGCTACTGTTATGAATTGTAATGTAAATATCTGATATGCAGGATGGTCTTAGGCGACCCCTGTGAAAGGGTCATTCGACCGCCAAAGGGGTTGCGATCCACAGGTTGAGAACCGCTGTTAGACAGTATAGCAAAGTGAGCCTGTTACTGTTGTGGTGGGTGATAGAGGGAAAGCAAAGGTGAGAGACATAAGTAAAATCAGAGTGTCTAGGAAAAATTAAAGGGAAGATATCCTAAAACTTCCAGGAAATCTCCACCAATGAAGCAAAGAAAAAAAAAATGCCTCTATTATTCTTTGAGCAACAAACCAAACTGGGTTGGGAGTCTCAGACAATTCGCTCATATGACTGAAAAGACAGACAGAAACTCCTGGATTGGAGAGGGCTCCCCTGAGAGCTCTCAGACTGGAGAGGGAGCAGGTCAGGCTGAGGGACCCAACCCCCATGCACAAATCTTTATGCACCAGGCCCCTAGTTAATAATAAGCACAAATACTCAAAGAAATTGTAAGATAGATCATAAAAATATATTGGATTGTTTCTCCCCTTTAACACCTGGATCTGATGTACAATAAAGCGATCACAAAGGGAGAGGCTGCTAGACTGTGAGGCAGTTTAACGGTAAAGTCTAATGAGAAACTGCCGGAGACCAATTCCAGCATGACAGCAGGGCTGAATCTGGGAATGGCTGATGGCATTTCCCCAAACCTGAATAGGATACATTAAATTGATTTCTTGGCTGCCAGACAGCTAAAGGGCATCTTAATATACATGTTATTGCCTCCTACTGGCCAAACACCTGAACAGCTGGAGGCTAATTCCCCCATTCTGACAATTCTTGTGTATACCCTTTGAAGTGTATATATCTGCCTCGACTCAGGACAAATTGCATGGGGTCCTGGGACTAGGAGACCTTAGACCTTAAGACCTTAAACTTTAGACCTGAGTCCTTAGAACTTAGAACTTAGCTCTTTTAGCTAAGTTCCTCTGACCCCCAAATGCCTTTCGAAATTATATTTTGCCTCTGGACTCTTTATTAATCTACACACAGCCTTCTCCAGATTCCTGAACCTTTCTTGATGCTGGGACAAGAACCCCGGCAAGAAACAGTAGTCATAGTTAACCAGTGCCAGGCATTTTAAAAGCTCTTAACAAGTAATACTCCATTCAATTCATTATCATTCTTCCCATTTTAAATGTGAGAAAACTGAGCACAGGACAGTTAAACAATTTGCTCAAGATGACCCAGATAGTAAGAATCAGACTGTCAGAATTTGAACTCTTTTTCCTCAAGAAAGTAAAACTTGGAACTGCCTTATGACCTAGCAATTCTACTTCTGGAAATATGTCTGAAGAGACTTGAAATAAAAGCCTAATATGCAAATTGTCCCCTCGACCAGGAGTTTCACCGGGAGTTCAGCCATTCGCTATGAGGACCGCAGGGACCAGACAGGATCACCATGGGTTCATGCAGGAGCCGGTCTGCTGAGGCCGGCTGGGAGAGAGATAGTGTGCTGCCCGCCCGGCTTCCATGCAGCACCACTGGGTGGCCCAGAGGCCCACGCTGCACCCCGGCCCATAGCGTCCAGCCGCACTCACTGCATCTCCACGTGGAGACTTGGGCACCATGACTCAGGTAGAGGGGGGCACGTGAGGGCCCGGGGGTCCAGGAGCTGCCTGGGGCCCAGGGATCAGCTGGGACCTGCCCTTCCACACCAGACATGGATGCTTTGATCGCCATCCAGGCCTACGGACCACACCTGTGCACAAATTTCGTGCACCAGGCCTCTAGTTTAAAATAACACATGCAACTCTATGTTCATTACAGCATTAGTTACAATAGCCAAGATTTGGAAGCAGGCCAAGTGCCTATTAGTAGGTGAGTGTGGATAAAAGAGCTGTGGTACATCTACATAATGGAATACTACTTGGCCATAAAAAAGAAGGAAGTGTTATCTTTGGTAACAGCATGGATGGACCTGGAGAGTATTATGCTTCAAGGGTGGGGAACCTTTTTTCTGCCAAACATTTAATTAACTCACCACTAATACCTTGGCAGGGCAAGACCAAATGATTTCACAGGCCTGATATGGCCTATGGGCTGGATGTTCCCCACCCCTGTGCTAAGTGAAATAAGGCAGTCAGAGAAAGACAGGTATCATATAATTTCACTTATATGTGGAATCTAATGAAAAAATGAACAAACAAATAAAATGGAAACAGATTCATGGATACAGAAGACAGACTGACAAATGGCTAAGTGGAGGAGCTTGGGGGGCTAGATGAAAAGGGTAAAGGAATTAAGCAAAAGCAACAACAAAAAAGAAAGAAAAAAAAAACCCATAGACAAGATTTGAATTTCTAACCCCTACACAAAGTTGCT
>NW_005878191.1:0-7909 GCF_000147115.1 Myotis lucifugus | reverse complement strand
GTCCCTAGGCCTGGCTGGTGATCAGGGCCGATCTGTGGGGTGATTGGCAGGGCGATCGGGGGGCCCCTGCTGACACCTGCCTTGGCCAGCCTGGCGCCGCCTGTTTGCCCGCCTCGCCCCCTGCCACCACTGCTGGTCACCTCCCTCTGTGGGGCGACCGGCGGGGCAATCAGGGGCCTCCTCTGGCACCCGCCTTGGCTGGCCTGGGGCCTGTGGGCTAGGGGCAGCTCCTGCATTGAGTGTCTGCCCCCTGGTGGTCAGTGTGCATCATAGCAACTGGTTGTTCCGCCATTCGGTCGATTTGCATATTAGGCTTTTATTATATAGAATTAATTGATTTGAGAGAAAGGGTGAGAGAGACATTGATTTTTTGTTCCACTAATATAGGCATTCATTGGTTGATTCTTTTATGTGCCCTGACCAGGGATTGAACTCGCAACTGATCATATTGGGCAATGCTCTATCCAACTAAGATACCTGGCCAGGGCTGCTTTGCCTTCTCAAACAAGTCTTTACTTTTATTTTTTAATTTTGGGCCAACATTTTATTGAAATATATACAGAAAACACAGATTATAAATGTACATGAATTTTCAGGGAGTGAAATAACTTCTTATTTGTGTAAGTTCTTTTTATTGAGGTAACATTTACATATGCACATACTAAGCATGCAATTTGATTAGTTTTGACAAATAGATGCACCTCTGTAACTCCCACTCCTCAGAAGGTTGAACGAATCTTACAGTATATTCTGCTCACATCTCCCTTATAAAAGTTCCTTTTGGCAACATCAGAATATCACAAGGTTTTGCATTTTTTGGTGTCTATCTAGTTGCCCTGCTCCATCTATGAGGAATGTCCTAGAGGCCTAATTTCACTGCAATAATGCACAAACCAAAGGCTTTCTTCTCTCATAAGAATTCTTGTAAACAAAAGCTCATTGAGAATGGTGCTAGGTGGATCTCACTGTCTTCACTCCTGGAGACAGCTCACAAGGGGAGAAAAGAGCAGTGTGACTTAGGGATTATTTAAGAACATTATTATGCTTCTGCTGAACAATAATTTTTATGGTACTTGTATTAGTTACTTATACCTGTATAACTACTCTTAAATGCTTTTTATGTTGATTGATATTAGTATTTCTACAGGATTTATTTATTTTTTAAAATATATTTTTATTGATTTCAGAGAGGAAGGGAAAGGGAGAGAGAGATAGAAACATCAATGATGAGAGAGTATCATTGATCAGCTGCCTCCTGCACGCCCCCTACCTGGGATTGAGCCCGCAACCTGGGCATCTGCCCTTGTCTGGAATTGAACCCAGGACCTTCCAGTCCACAGTCCAACGCTCTATTCACTGAGCCAAACCAGCTAGGGCTATCCTTAAACTTAGCAGTTTATCACAATAAGCATTTATTTATACTTCTGTGAGTCAGGAATCTGGTGGCAGCTTCTCTGGATGATAAGGGTCAGAATCTCATAAACCTGTCAAGGAGTCCAGCAGAGCTTCCGGCCTTGGAAGGTTTAATGGGACTAAAGTTTCAGCTTCCAAGATGCACTCGTTCACCTGATTGTTGGGAGAAGGCCTTGCCAGTGGGCCTCTCCATTGAGCTCCCGAGTGTCTTCCAAACATGGCAGTTCATTCCCCCCAGCTGGTTACACCCAAGACAGTGGAAGGCAGAAGCCACAATGTCTTCTATGACCTAACCTTGGAAGTGATGTACTCTCACTTCTGCCATATTCTATTGGCTTCACAGATCAATCCTGATACATTGTGAGAAGGGATTTGATAGGAGATGGACATCAGGAGGCAGAATCATTGGGGACCATCCTGTATGCTGGCTTCCACAGCACCTTCTCATATGTACAAATACATATGTACAAAGCCTGGAAGAGAATATTAGCCATTCACATTGATCATAAAATTCAGCCAAATTAAGTGGCAACAATTATCTTAGGAATTTTACTCCCATAAGATATGGAAATGAGTTTTCTATTTTTTTCCAGTTGTTCACTAGTTGAATATTATATGTCCTTTTTACTTTTGCTGAGGAAGTTCCCTGCTCTGTAGCTATCTATTTCTAATTTTGACTTCATAGTTAAGTCTTGTTATAGTTCCAAGTGAGTCTCCTTAACACTGAGTGGCTAGGAGCCTACTCATCACCTCTTTGTTTTCATAGGCATGAAAAAGCCAATGACAAAGTCCAAGCTGATCGAATATGGTCTCCCGGTGTGGTTGACTGGTGAAATATTTTTATTTCTGAGTAAATATTCATTTTTCCTCATTTTCATCTCTGAATTCTTATCCTTTCAGGATACCGGAATCAAAATGAGATAGAGACTCTTCAACAAGTTGGATTAAGGGACCTTTTTCATGAAGACCTTGTGTGCTGGCCAATATGGGAACAAATCATGAGTAAGTTAACCAGAAATCAAGACTTGATAATAAATCTACAAGGCAAGAGGTCTGATTTGCCAATTCAAGGCGATTCCTTCTGCCAGTTGTGGGCAACAGAATCTACTCAGGTTTCTGAAGATGAGAACTATGTAATAAAGGTTCAAGGGGAAGTTCAAAGTGCCAATAGTATAAAAAATCAAGATTTTCCAAGTAAGACCGCCTGGGATTTCTGGAGAGAGTCACAGAATTATCAGAGTAGGTGTCAGCAGTTTGATGGGAAATGTAAACTGTGTAAGTGTGATGGTTGTGATATTAAAAAGACCTCTCATGACCATGATGATGATCAGGAAGTACATAAAGGTGAGAAGTCATGTAGCCACAAGAATTGTGGGAAATGTTTCATGAAGACATCATTTCAGCATAATGGAGTTCATGCAGGAGAGCAGAATTCTCATGAGAATGGACAAGGCTTCAGTTTGGGCCCCAGTCTTGAACTTCATCAGCAGTTACACCTAGGAGCAAAATCTCATATGTGCAGTGAGTGTGGGGATGGCATCAGTTATAGCTCGCTGCTTTGCACTCATCAAAGTGTTCTCACAGAAGAGAAATTCAGTAGGAATGGTGAGTGTGGTGAAGACTTCTGTCAAAGCTTACATCTGCAAATTCATCAGAGAATCAACACAGGAGAGAAGCCCTACAAATGTGCTGTGTGTGGGAAAGGCTGCATGTGTAGCTCATATCTTCATGGTCATCAGAGGTTCCACTCTGGAGAGAAACCCTACAAATGTGCTGTGTGTGGGAAAGGCTTCAGTCGGAGTTCACATCTTCAAGTTCATCACCGAGTCCACACTAGAGAGAAACCCTACAAATGTGCTGTGTGTGAAAAGGGCTTCAGACTGAGTTCACAGCTTCATGCCCATCAGCGAATCCACACTGTAGAGAAGCCATACAAATGTGAGGCATGTGGTACGGGCTTTACTCATAGTTCACATCTTCAAGAACATCAACAAGTCCACACTGGAGACAAACCCTACAGATGTTCTGTGTGTAGTAAGAGCTTTAGTCAGACCTCAAGTCTTCAAGCCCATCAGCGAATCCACACGGGAGAGAAACCCTACAAATGCACTGTGTGTGGTAAGAGCTTTAGTCAGAAATCACATTTGCAAGTTCATCAGCGAGTCCACACTGGAGAGAAACCCTACAGATGTACTGTGTGTGGGAAAGGCTTCATGTGGAGCTCATATCTTCATGTTCATGAGAGGATCCACACAGAAGAGAAACCTTACAAATGTGGGGTGTGTGGAAAGAGCTTCAGTCAGAGTTCACATCTTCAAGCCCATCAGCGAATCCACACTGGAGAGAAACCCTACCAATGTGCTGTGTGTGGTAAGAGCTTCAGTCGGAGTTCACATCTTCAAGGCCATCAGCGATTCCACACAGGAGAGAAGCCCTACAGTTGTGCTGTGTGTGGTAAGAGCTTCAGTCAGACCTCAAGTCTTCAGTACCATCAACGTGTCCACACTGGCGAGAAACCCTACAAATGTGAACAGTGTGGGAAAGGCTTCATGGTGACCTCAAGTCTTCATGTTCATCAGAGGATCCACACAGGAGAGAAACCCTACAAATGTAGCGTGTGTGGGAAGAGCTTCAGTCAGACCTCAAGTCTCCAGACTCATCAGCGAGTCCACACAGGAGAGAAACCCTACAAATGTGCTGTGTGTGTGAAGAGCTTCAGTCGGAGTTCATATCTTCAGTCCCATCAGCGAGTCCACACTGGAGAGAAACACTAAAAATGTACTGTGTGTGGTAAGAGCTTCAGCCATACCTCAAGTCTTCAAGACCATCAGCGAATCCACACTGTTGACAAACCCTACAAATGTTAAGAGTGTGGGAGAGGCTTCAGATAGAGCCTGTATCTTCAGGTTCGTCAGAGGATCCACACAGGAGAGAATCCCTATAAATGTCACCTGTGAGGCAAGACCTTCAGTCTCACGAAGTCTCATCTTCAAGCTCATAAAAATGTGAGACATGCCATAAGGGCTTTAATCACAGTTCACGTCTTCAAGAACATCAATGAGTCCACACAAAAGACAAACCCTACAAATGTGCTAGCTG
Organism: Myotis lucifugus; assembly: GCF_000147115.1. Taxonomy (NCBI): domain Eukaryota; kingdom Metazoa; phylum Chordata; class Mammalia; order Chiroptera; family Vespertilionidae; genus Myotis; species Myotis lucifugus. The sequence goes on along the minus strand of NW_005878191.1, from coordinate 3,397 downwards.
TGGTAAGAGTTTCCAGTCAGACCGCAGTCTCCAAACTCATCAGCAAATCCACACTACAAATGTGCCCTGTGTGCTAAGAGGTTCAATCAGACTTCACTTCTGCAAGTTCATCAGTGAGTTCACAGTAGAGAGAAACCCTACAAATGTGCTGTGTGTGAGAAAGGCTTCATGTGGAGCTCGTATCTTCACGTTCAACAGAGGATCCACTCAGGACAGAAACCCTATAAATGTGACATGTGTGGTAAAAACTTCAATCAGAACTCAAGTCTTCAAGCTCATCAGAGAGTCCACACAAGATAGAAGTTATTACAAATGTGAGATATGTTTCATAATTAGGTTTTTTGTGTTTAAATATAAAATTCCTTTCTTAATATTTCTCTTTTAAAAATATTTTTTATTGATTTTAGAGAGAGAGGGGAAGGGAAAGGGAGTGATAGAAATATCAATGAGAGAGAAACATTGATTGGCTGCCTCCTGCACATACTTTACTGGGGATTAAGCCCAAAACCCAGGCATGTGCCCTGACCAGTTGGTGCATAGGACAACACTCAATCCCCTGAGCTACACAGGCCTGGTTTAATATTTCTTTAAAAAAATATTTTTATTGACTTCAGAGAGGAAGGGAGAGGGATAGATAGGAATATCAGTGATGAGAGAGAATCATCAATTGCCCGCCTCTTGCACACCACCCACTAGGGATGAAGCCCGAAATCCGGGCATGTGCCCTGACCAGGAATCGATCCATGACCTCCTGGTTCATAGGTTGACACTCCGCCATGGAGCCACACCTGCTGGGCTTAATATTTCTTTTTACTTAACTTTTTATAACAGCATTTTAAAATAAATTTTAAAAGTGATACCATAAAAAGATTATTATTTTTTTTAATTAAATCTTTATTGTTCAGATTATTAAATTTGTTCCTCTTTTTTCCCCCCCCCATAACTCCCCTCCTTCCAGCTCCCACCCCACCCTCCGCCCTCACTCCCCACACACTGTCCTCATCCATAGGTGCACGATTTTTGTCCAGTCTCTTCCCTCTTCTCCCACACCCCTTTTCCCCCCAAGAATAGTTAGTCCGTTCCCTTTCTATGTCCCTGATTCTATTATAATCACCAGTTCATTCTGTACATCAGGTTATTTATTCACTTGATTCTTAGATTCACTTGTTGATAGATGCATATTTGTTGTTCATAATTTGTATCTTTACCTTTTTCTTCTTCTTCCTCTTCTTAAAGGATACCTTTCAGCATTTCATATAATACTGGTTTGGTGGTGATGAAGTCCTTTAGCTTTTCCTTATCTGTGAAGCTCTTTATCTGACCTTCAATTCTGAATGATAGCTTTGCTGGATAAAGTAATCTTGGTTGTAGGTTCTTGCTATTCATCACTTTGAATATTTCTTGCCACTCCCTTCTGGCCTGCAAAGTTTCTGTTGAGAAATCAGCTGACAGTCGTATGGGTATTCCCTTGTAGGTAACTGAGTTTCTTTCTCTTGCTGCTTTTAAGATTCTCTCTTTGTCTTTTGCTCTTGGCATTTTAATTATGATGTGTCTTGGTGTGGTCCTCTTTGAATTCCTTTTGTTTGGGGTTCTCTGCGCTTCCGGACTTGTAAGTCTATTTCTTTCACCAGGTGGGGGAAGTTTTCTGTCATTATTTCTTCAAATAGGTTTTCAATATCTTGCTCTCTCTCATCTTCTGGTACCCCTATAATTCTGATGTTGGTACGTTTGAAGCTGTCCCAGAGGCTCCTTACACTATCTTCGTATTTTTGGGTTCTTTTTTCATTTTGCTTTTCCGGTTGGGTGTTTCTCGCTTCTTCGCATTTCGAATCTTTGACTTGATTCTTGCGCTCCTCTGGTCTGCTGTTGGGAGTCTGTATAATATTCTTTATTTCAGTCAGTGTATGCTTACTTTCTAGATGGTCCTTTATCACACCATCGAGGGTCTCATTAGATTTCCTGTACATCTCATCAAGTTTATCGACAGACTCTAGAAGCCTCTTGAGAGACCTCAAAAGTGTGGTTCTGAACTCAATATCCTCCCTTGATAGTTTTGTCCTGTTTCTTTGTCTCCGCATTTTTTACGCTTTCTTGGTACACCCCCTAGTGGTCTTTGTGCTCACTCTTGTTGTAATTAAGCCTTGATTGTTGTAGTTAATACTAGAGGGATTTGACCTCCAGGCCGACTGGCTGTGTTAATCAGCTGTGTCTGCAGTGGAAGAACTTGTGTCCTCTAGGGAGGTGCTAATCTAGCCTTTGCCTGAGGCTATCCGGCAAATGCCTCTGTGCAGGGCTTGGGCGGGGCGGGTCCCACGGGATCAACAGGGCGGAGGAGGGAGCAGTTATGGCTGCTCTCAGTCCGTCCCCAGGGGCTCTGCTTCTCTGTCCCAGCAACCACTGCAAACCTCGGAGGGACCGTAGCCAGACAGTCCTGCTTCTCCCGTTTGAGTCTGGGTCCCTAGAGACTCGCCCGGATCTGGAGCTCTGAGTCTGAGGCTCCCTCCGGATTGAAACAGACAACCGCGCCCTCAGCCACCAGCCCGCGCTGCGCACACTCCTCACCTTAGTATTTTACTTCAGCACTGCGCCTCCTCTGATTCTCGGTTCCTCCTAGTTGTAGAACTTCCACTCAGCCAGCCTTCCTGTGGTTCTGGATGATGTCCGTTCCGTCTTTTAGTTGTATTTTTGAAGTGGTTGTTCGAGGCAGCAAACTCCGGCGTTAACCTATGCCGCCATCTTGGTTTTTTCTAAATAGCTTTAAAAAAAATTCTTTCTCATATAACTGTCCAAAGGCAGGCAGTTCAAGATTCTTCAGGGATGCATTCCTTCTGTCTTATAGGTCTGCTATTGTTGGGGTACCTTTGTCTGCAAGGTCCTGGGTAGTTCCTCACCACATTCACTTTCCAAGCAATGGGTTGGAGGAGAGAGGAAGAACATGTCCCCTCAACTAAGGGAGACATGGATAATAAATTATGTTCTTCACTTCTGTGCATAACCCATTATGTGGAACTTTACATAGCCACCCATCTACAAGGGAGCATGGGAAATATTTTTATTCTGAGTGTCCTTGTGCCCACCTAAAATCAAGGAGAAACAGAAAACAGATCTTGAGGGACAGCTAATAGTCTTGGCCACATTTCATCCCTTTGGCTGTGTTTACATTACTCATTCTCCATAGAGAATATGCTCATTCCCTTCCCAAGGAATCCAGTTCCAAATCCCATCCTGTTCCTACATCTAGGTCAAGGTCGAGGATGCTCTGGGTGGGATCAGCCCCCCACATCAGTTCCAATGTGGTTCTTTGTGATACGGTGACCTATGAACTAACACACAATCTTCCCATGAAGACCCAATTTAAATGAAGGAGCAGGAACAGAATAACTGAAAAACTCCCATC
>NW_005878190.1:0-7909 GCF_000147115.1 Myotis lucifugus | reverse complement strand
TGGGAGATAAATACATTCCTTTAAAGCACAAGAAAGAAAAATTCATTGATTATTCTGATCTGTAAAAAGAGGAGTCTGATCTGCTTTTGTATCAAACAGACCTGCTTTTAATGCTATTTCTGCCACTTGCTTGTTGGGCAAGTTACTCATCCTTTATGTATTTGACTTCCTCATACCTAAAATAGATATGAAAATATCTGTAAGGAAGAAGGTACCAGGCCTGTCACTCTTTTTCTCTCTCCCTGTGCCTCACATTCCTCCAAGGAGCAATTCCTACTCTGACTGGCCAAGTTCAAGTACATTGAATCTACTAAGTTGCAGGCTCTCTGTACAACAAAGGTCCCTTGCCCCATTTCCACTTCCTCTTTTCTAAGCTGGAAAAAGTTCTGGTTTTTAGGGAAGGCTAACCATTTCCCTTTCTCTCTCCTGCCTTCTTTCCAACTTCAGGCACCAGCATCTGTGAGCCAAAGTGAAGTCCAGAGCTCTAGCTCTGGCCCCCACACTTCCATTCTTGCTGGCTCCCCACTCAGAATTCTTGAGCATGTGGTTCATTTAAGGGGACTATTTAGGAAGTGGAAGTAAGTACCACTTAAGACTCCTACAAGTTCCACCTAAGACCCCTTCCGGTGTTCTCCTACACTGGGAGGTTGTGGGCACTGGCCCCAAAATAACAAGGTGGTACTTCGTTACCATTTCCATGCCAGTGCCTTTTAATCTGCCCTTCCCCCTCTCTAGAAAACTCTGCATCTTTAAACCATGGATCTTTAAATAATTCAGAGCTCAGTTCCAATGTTATTTCTTCAGAGAGGCCTTCCTGATCATCTAATCTAAAGTAGCAACTCACACCACCACGTCACTCTATTGCATTCATCTTTTATTAAAGGCTCTCATCACATCCCATTACTTTCTTCATTTGTCTGCTTGTTGCCCATCCCTACCTCTTTTCTAAATGCACCCATTCAAAGGTAGGTCCAAGAGAGCATGGATCTTGTCTGTGTTGTTCACCACGTATGTATCCAGAGCCAGGTGCCTATCACAAAGTAGGTCCTCAATTAATGATAGCTCTCATTATCCTCTCTTCTCATGCTTGCTCCTGTCACCTCCTGTGCCAAACCAGGTCCTAGGAAATACGTTGAAAGCTCCTCTCTACAGCTGGCCTGGAACACCAGCTGGTATACTGTACAACCTCAGAGGCTGTGCCATATTTAATTTTGTGGAAAACTATCCCCAACTCAAGATGCCAATGTGCTGCCTTTGGTGCCACTGGGATTGAGGCTTTCTCAAGAGGAAATGCTAACTGGCAATGTTTTCAAGAGCATTATGGCTTTAGGTTTGTTCCTTTTAAACAGTATTCCCTCTCCCTCCCTGCTGGAGATGATCTAGAATGCAAATGTGAGCTTCCCACTCTGTGCATGTGTGTATGGAGCTAGAGCATAAATGTAAAAGGGCATTTTTAGGACTATCCTGTGGTTAAGAAAGGCATCAGCCACTCTCTGCTTGGTATGTGGTGACTTTCACTAAGCTGTGCCCCTTATATTGGAGTTTATTTAAAAAGACAAATAAGGTAAATGGAATAAGATACTATTCAAATAAAGAGTAGGTTATATATAAATTCTGATCCTCAAGTCTAATTAATAGAGACTTTCCTCTACCATTACAACTGATAGCTACTTCCATGGCTGAAGAGAGATGAAGTCATTGGCAGAGTTTACTGGCCATGTATATATTTTAATGTATAACAGAGTATGTCAACACTGGCATTGACACCCTCGGCACTAAGGTGCTCACACTAGGAGATTCAGGACATTAAGACTGACTCCCAGCCCCCATCTCACATTTACTAAGAGGCATGTAATCATGGAGAGGAATGTCTAGCAGAATGAACTCTATTATTCAAATTGATACATCCTGCTCCTTTTATTGTCAATTTTGTATGGCTAAATTGGTGAAAGTTCAAAGCACACAAGTTTTGTTTTCTTGGAAGTTGGCTTGATATAAACCCTAAGAAAAAGAGTAAAACCAACATTTTCATAAGTTTTGTGAGGGTTAATTTTATGTAACAACTTGACTGAGCCATGGGGTACCCAGATGTTTGGTCAAACATTATTTTAGGTATGTCTGTGAGGGTATTTTGGATGAGTTTAACATTTAAATTGAAAGGCTAAGTAAAGCAGATTGGCCTCCCCAGTGTGGGTGGGTCTCATCCAATCAATTGAAGGCCTGAAGAGAACAAAAAGCTGACCCTCCCCCAATAAGAGGGAATTCCTCTTGCCCTCAAGCTAGAACACTGGTTTTACCTGTCTTCAGACCCAAACTGAAACATTGGCACTTCCTGGGTCTTGAGCCGGCCCACATTTGGACTAGAAATACATCAGTTCCAGTGGTTCTTAGGCCTTTGGACTCAGACAAGAACTATGCCATCAACTCTCTTGAGTTTCCAGCTTGTTGATTGAAGATCTTGGCACTTGTCAGCCTCCATACTCATGTGAGCTAATCTCTTATTATTTTATATATATATATATATATACATATATATGTACATATATATATATATGCTTATATATCTATGAATTTATAGATATCCTATCTAATAAAAAGGGAATATGCTAATTGGCCCTCATGCTGTCGCAAAGATGGCGGCACCCACAGCCAATAAGGAGGGAATATGCTAATTGACTGCCCTGCCCTCAAATATGGCAGCACCCACAGCCAATAAGGAGGGAATATGCTAATTGACTGCCCCACCCTCAAAGATGGCAATGCCCACAGCCAATAAGGAGGGAATATGCTAACTGACTGCCCCACCCTCAAAGATGGCAATGCCCACAGCCAATAGGGAGGGACTATGCTAATTGACTGCCATGCCCTCAAAGATGGTGGTGCCCACAGCCACAAGATGGCAGTGCCCAGGCCCCTCAGCCCTACCAGGGGTTTGCCACACACCTGCCTCTGGAGTCCCCTAGTCCCCTCAGCCCCCAGCCACCCAGGCCCAGCCCGAGGTGCAGGCAAGCCTCGGATCACAGCTACCCAGCCACCCAGGGCCGCCCGAGGCTCAGGTAACCAGGGCTGGCCGAGGCTTGCGCTGCAGGCAGTGGCAGCAGTAGAGGTGTGATGGGAGCGTCGCCCTCCCCTGATCACCGGGTTGCCTCCCGCCCCTGAGGGCTCCCAGACTGTGAGAGGGGGCAGGCCGGGCTGAGGGACCCCCCGCCAGTGCATGAATTTTCATGCACCAGGCCTCTAGTACACACACACACACACACACACACACACACATACACTCACACACATATTTCCTATTGGTTTTGTGTCTCTGGAGAACCCTGACTAATACAAGTGTTAAATTCAAATCCAAAGATTAACAACTTTCTTTATCAGTTTGGCACCTAAGTACATGTCTCTTTATGAATAATGAAATTTTTTTCATGAGCTAGCATATGCATTCCATTAATTACTCCAGACTTTCTTTAAGTGTTTAAAACTTTATTATATTAAAATGTAAAATATCAAGAAAGAATGTAGTGATACTGCATTAAAAGGAATCATCAGCAATGCCAAATATAAGGCAATCTTAAATATAAAGAAGTATTTCATTTTCTCAATAAAAATATTTAACAGGGAGGATGGTCAGCTTATACATATAAACATACAGGAATGTAAGAAAAAAACAGTTAAAATATCTGCTTTTTTTTCATTAAAGTAAATGGATGCTGAAAAATACACATTTTCTTCAAACTCTGACACGTGTGTCTTTGCCAGATAAGAGCTGTCTTTTCATTCCTCCAGGAGACCTTGCCAGAGTACATCCTCTTCTCTTGGTTTGAGACAGGGCCCTCCTGACTCATGTGTGATGTTGTCTCTGAAAGCGGTCTCTAAAGACACAAGTACCATTTATAGAAGCTGCTTTTTCTTTTAAATAAAAATCATCCTCCCACAGGCATATATTTTGATGCCCGTGATATACCCATCTCTTGTACTGCTTTTTAAAGTGATTTTCAGAAGGTCTCTTTAGAACAACATCTGATACTTATAACTATGAAGTCACAGCCTTCAGAATCATGACTAACTCTCTGTTCGATTTCTTTGCTCCTCTGTTATTGATCCCAGCAGTAGACCTTCACAAGTACCCAAAAACAAACATTGGTTGAGACCATTTCAGCCCACTGTGACTTCCCAAAACAGAACTTAAAAGACCCAAATAGAAAGCAAAGTCATCTCTTCTAGGGAGAGAATAAATGGGGGGGGGGCAAGGGGACGGGGGGCAGGCGAATGTCACACCTGTATTTGAGCATACCTGTTGTATTTTAAGATGGAATGCCAGTTGATTTAATGACAGTTTTGATATTGTGCTTCATTTCATCTTTTACCTATTTATCCACTAGTTAGTACATCTAAACTTCCTGAGACAGAGAAGGACTTTTTTTTTGCATTGCAAACACAAACAATAATTAAAGGCTTGTTTTTGCATTAACATTCACCTGTAGTGTATTTATCTGTTCTATATACAAACAAGCCTCCAGTTTCCACCCCTCTAAAACTTGTTAAACATCATCTCTTCAATGTCTCAATGACACAGCAAAAAGTATCTTTATATAAAATGTAATTTGACGCCCAATTACCTTTGTGTTAATAACCACAAACACCAAACAAAAGCAAACACAATATCCAAATATGTAAAAAATAATAATAACATCCAGATTGAAGGAAGTGTAAATGCTCAATTCATCAGTGGGACTGGAAGGTAACCTTCCTGTGATGTGATTCCTGCAAATCATCTAGCCTCTGGAGTGTCACTTTCCCACAGGCCAATGGTAGCGCTGACAGAACTGGCTGGTAGGATGACTGAACTTCAAGTGCTAGAACACAGCAACATTTCATAATCACATCAGGCCAATCATAGCTTCCACTTCCCCTTTTCCCTAACTTTTCTCATAAAAAGTGTTTTAGGGGGAGAGAAAATGGCGGAGGCTTAGACGGACGTGTTGGTGCTTTGTCCCGGACCAGATGGGGGCGAGCAGCTGAAACGGGTAACAATCAGCCCGATCAAGCTGGGGAGGTTCAGCTGAGAGACAGTCTGCAGCCAGGAAAGACAGAAAACTCCTAAAAAAATGCGGGATGGTTGGAGATTGAGGCTGAAAACTTCCCTCTGGGCGCCAGCGCAGCGGCGGGACCGCGCCATCTCAGGCAGCGTTCACCGGCATCCAGAGATCGGCTACTAGCCCGGCGGCTACTGACCCGGAGGCAGCGATTCGCAAACAGCGCGACTGCAAGAGCCAAGGGGAGACCTGCACCCCTCCACGGAAAGGTTGGACTTGCCTCGAAGATTCAAGCAACAGCGGCCTCCTGATCACCACACGCTCTGCCTGGGGAACAGTTGCTGCGTCTGAAGCCTCCCTCCACCAGCCAGAAGAGCCACCACAACTGTGAACAGCACCCACCAGAGGCTCTGCTATCAACAGAGGAGCCGCTGCTACCACAACCGCCCAAGGAGCAACCACAGACCGAGGAGCCACTGCCACCCAGGGAGCAGCCACTGCCACCCAGGGTCCAGCCACTGAACGTTTCAACAACTAGTCATGTCAGTGAGATCAAACATGGGTAGACAAAGAAACCCCCAAAGGAAAGAAAAGGAGGACTCACCAGAGAAGCAGCTAAGTGAGACAGAGATATGCAACATGACAGAAAAAGAATTCAGAATAAGGTTCCTAGAGTACATGCACCGGATGTTCAAGAAGCAAGAAGAAACAGATGAAAAACTCAACTTCGTATGCAAGAAGCTAGAAGAAACAGGTGAAAAAATCAACAACTTAAGTAAGTCCCAAGAAGAAATGAAGAGCGACATAGCTGCAATAAAAAACACCATTGAAAGTATCAACAGTAGACTGGGAGAAGCGGAGGACCGAATCAGTGAATTAGAAGACAAGGAAGCAAAACACACTCAAACTGTACTGCAAATGGAGAAAAAAATTAAAAGGCAGGAGGAGAGCCTAAGGGAACTTTGGGACAACATGAAACGAAGCAACATACGAATAATAGGGGTGCCAGAACAACAGAAAGATGAACATGGATTAGAAAACCTATTCGAAGAAATAATATCAGAAAACTTCCCTGAGGTGGGGAAGAAAAAAGTCACACAAGCCCAGAGAGTCCCAAACAAGGTGAACCCGAAAAGACCCACACCAAGACACATCATAATTACCATGGCAAATGTTCAGGATAAAGAGAGAATCTTACAGGCTGCAAGAGAGAGGCGGAAAGTAACATACAAGGGATCTCCCATTAGATTATCAAATGATTTCTCAACAGAAACACATCAGGCCAGAAAAGAATGGACGGAAATCTACAAAGTGATGCAAAGCAAAGGACTGAATCCAAGAATACTCTATCCAGCAAGGCTATCATTCAAAATTGAAGGGGAAATAAGAAGCTTCACAGACAAAAAAGGGCTAAGGGAGTTTATCACCACCAAGCCAGCCATGCAAGAAATGCTAAAGGGACTGTTGTAAAAGAAGAAATATCAAGCTCAGAAAGAAAACAGCCACACACACACACAAAAAAGAAATGGCTACAAACAAGTACTTTTCAATAATAACTTTAAATGTAAATGGACTAAATGCTCCAAATAAAAGACACCGAGTGGCTGAATGGATAAAAAAACATGACCCATACATCTGCTGTCTACAAGAGACCCACCTCATTGGAAAGGACTCACACAGACTGAAAGTGAAGGGATGGAAAAATATCTTTCACGCAAATGGAAAGGAAAAGAAAGCTGGGGTAGCAATACTTATATCTGACAAAATACATCTCAAAGTGAAGGCCATAACCAGAGATAAGGAAGGCCACTTCATAATACTAAAGGGATCAATACAACAAGAAGATATAACCCTGGTAAACATATATGCACCCAATGCAGGAGCACCCACATACATAAGAAAACTTCTGGAAGATATCAGGGGAGATATCGACAATAACACAATCATAGTAGGGGACTTTAATACACCACTGACATCACTGGATAAATCCGTTAGACAAACAATCAGCAAAGAAACAGCAATCCTGAATGACTCACTAGATCAGATGGACTTAATTGACATCTTCAGAACACTACACCCCACAGCTGCGGAATATACATTCCTCTCAGGTGCTCATGGGACATATTCAAAAATAGACCACATATTGGGTCACAAGCAAAGTCTCCACAAATTCAAGAAGATTGAGATCATAAAAAGCATCTTCTCAGACCATGATGGCATAATGTTAGAAATAAACTACAATAAAAACAACCCAAAATACTCAAACACTTGGAAGCTGAATAGCATGTTATTAAATATTGATTGGGTTACCGATGACATCAAAGAAGAAATTAAAAACATCCTGGACACTAATGACAATGAAAACACAACAATCCAAAACCTATGGGACACAATGAAAGCAGTCCTGAGAGGGAAGTTTATAGCTCTACAGGCCTATCTCAAAAAACAAGAAAAAATGGTAGTTAATCATCTAACTCTACAACTCAAAGAATTAGAAAGAGAGCAACAAGAAAACCCCAGAGTGAGCAGAAGGAAGGAGATAATAAAGATTAGAGCAGAAATCAATGACATAGAGACCAAAAAAACAATACAGAAAATCAATGAAACCAAGAGCTGGTTCTTTGAAAGGATAAACAAGATTGACAAACCACTCGCCAGGCTCACCAAGAAGCAAAGAGAAAGGTCCCAAATAAACCAAATCAGAAATGATAGAGGCGAAATAACAACAGACCCCACAGAAATACAAATGATTGTTAAACAATACTACGGACAACTCTACTCAACAAACTAGACAACCTGGAGGAAATGGACAAATTCCTAGAAAATACACAACATTCCAAAACTCAATCAGGAAGATCTAAAAACCTCAATAGGCC